>NC_056733.1:671635786-671795786 GCF_019279795.1 Protopterus annectens
ATCACTGAACCCACAGACATTGCCAACATACTGGCAGACAGGTTCAGTGCAAACTTCACCCCTCTCCCCTAAAGGAGAGATAACTATCCCAGCCGAGTGTAGCCTCCCGGACATCTCAAATGCGCAGGTGAAAGCTGCTCTCTCTAAAGCTAAAAACACAGCATCAATGGGACCGGATGGTGTCCCCGGCTGTGTGCTACATGAGCTAAATGAGGAATTAAACCCGCACATAAGGCAGCTGTTTAATCTCAGCCTTACCACAGGATACGTGCCCAAGGAGTGGCGTGACGGCAACTGTGGTCCCACTCCACAAAGGCGGTGCCTCTACGGACCCTGGTAATTACCGCCCCATAAGCTTAACAAGTCTAGTCTGCAAAGCAATGGAGAGGATCATAATGGAGCTCATAAACAAAGATATAGGGGACTTGCAGACATTGGACCCGACCCAGTTTGGCTTTGTCAAGGGAAGATCATGCCTTTTGAACTTGGTTGGCTTCTTGAAACAGTCACCAAGGCCATTGATGAGGAAAGGCAGTCCATACAGCCTACCTTGACCTTGCAAAGGCTTTCAACACAATACCCCACTCGGGTATTGTAGAAAAACTTACCAGCTTAAATGTAAACCCATATGTCACAAGATGGGTTGCAAACTGGCTTAAGGACAGAACCCACAGGGTTAGAGTTGCTGGCGCTGTGTCAGACTCCAAGCCAGTCACAAGTGGTGTCCCACAGGGCTCGGTCCTTGGCCCCTATTGTTTGGCATCTACTTCTCAGAAGTACAGGCCAACATGGGAGGACTTTGGCTGACAAAGTTTGCAGACGACTGCAAACTGGGCGCCATAGTGGAAAGTGCATCGGACACGGATATCCTTCAGAAGGGACTCACGGAAACAGATAGCTGGTGCCAGAGCCATGGCCTGAAGTTAAACGCCAAAAATGTATAGTCATACCCTTCGGGAAAAACAAGGTAACCCCAAGCTACCATATAGGTGGCAATCCACTAAGCACAGAAGAGGTTATCAGGGACCTGGGGACCCAGGTTGACAGTGGCCTTTCTTTGACACTCACATTGCTAAAGTGGTTAGAAAGACCTTCTACATTGCCCACCTGATCATGAAGGGATTCACATCCAGATCTAGTGAGGTCATTGTTCCCCTGTACTCTTCACTTATCAGACCAATGATCGAGTACAATGCCCCATTCGGGATGTATCTCACCCGACATCTGCAGCAATTGGAGAGACCCCAAAAGTTCCTCACCAAAAGGATAAAGGGACTCCAAAATCTGTCATATGCTGCCAGATTGAAGAAACTCCAGCTCTATTCAGTCGCATACCGTCTGCTCAGAGGTGACATGTGCCTGACATACAAGGCCATGTCCAACCCGGAATTAATGGACATGCTCCACCTCAAAAAATCCAAATCCACCAAAACCACTAGAGCAAGCGACTTAAACCTTAGCACGGATATAAATAGGACGTGCTGGAGGGATAGATTTATCACTCAGAGACTCCCTATGCTGTGGAATAAAATCCCGGTCCATGTGAGGCAGAGCACCTCGCTGACTCTGTTCAAGAGAAATCTAGACCTGTGGATGGGAGATCGTTGGTTTACCCCAGGAATCATCTCTGTGTCACTGCTGGACAGAGGCACAACAAACTAATGGGCACAGTATTTTTTCATATAAGGGGTGGCGTAAGCCACAATAATTTGGGCTAGGCTTATAAATGCCTTAGGGCAGATAGCCTAGTATAAACCTATGAACCTATATACGTACACATATATACATATATACATATATATATATATATGCATGTGTATGTGTGTATATATATATATATATATATATATATATATATACATATATATATATATATATATATATATATATATATATATGTGTATATATACATATATATATTTTTTAGGGGGTCTCCTTCAGTCAAACGAACGTTTATAAGTTCGAACCACATATGGCCGCGACCATATGTTCAAACTTATAAAAGTCTGATCGGACTGAATGAAGATTTCTGTACAGAGCGGAAAGGGAAGCTCTCCCATTTCCGCAATGGAGTGCAATCTCAGAGTTAGTATATTTAAGTAAGGGGGGTGTGGGGTGCAGGGGGGCATATCTATAGATGTTTAATTTTGTGTTTTTTTTTGTTTTTTGTGGTTTTATGTCAGTTTTTGAACTTTTACAAGTTCGAACCACATATGGCCGAGACCAAGTAGACCCATATTTAGATATACATATACTAAAAACAACTTTACCTCCTTACACCACCTTAGTAAAAACATGCTAACCCTAACCCTGCCCATTAAATTAAAAAAAAAAAAAACTCTTCAGTAACACTATTTCAAAACAAGATAGTCTCTCTCTCTTACACACACACATACACACGCACACACCAATGATATTATACCCTAACACTAAAATACACAGTTGCACATGCACTGAACCTACCCCCTTCCCTAATCCGTACTCTAATCCATACTCCCCTAATATACAATCCATGTACTTGTTATGACAAAGCACACAACTGATAAAATGCCCGTTCATTAAATTGGATGCTTCAACAAACAACTCTGTACTTCCGGCTGTTGACCAACTCATATATATATATATATGTATATATATATATATATATATATATATATATATATATATATATATATGTGTTGACCAACTATATATATATATATGTGTGTGTGTGTGTGTTTGTGTGCGTGTGTGTGTATATAAGTATACATTTATATTAGTATCTATATATATCTCACACACACACACACACACACACACACACACACACACACACACACACACACACACACACACTTCATTGCCTTGTCCTACATGCTGTCTTTAGTAGTAAGTGCTGACTGCCAGAATCTCTGGCTGATGCACTGCAGGACTGGGCTTTTTATGTGATCCATGTGCACTGTTTTCTCCAATTTATCAGTGTCCAACAGGTAATTACATACCACCAGGAAATGCATGTGTGCTGTCTTTTGAATGCCCCATGTCTGCATCCTCCTCCCCAGTGTCTTCCTCCGCACTGTCAAGTCTATAGTGACAAACACAAAAACAGTGCTTTGCTATTAAGTTCACTGGTTACAAAAATTTTAATGAATTTCCCTGTCAGTATAACTAAAGAGCATTAATTTCTCTTGTACAGCTACTGTAAGGCATGATGCACTGCTTTCTAAAGTGAAGTGTGTTGAAGCATGTGAAGTAACCATCTTTTCTAAGGCAAACAAAATCACCTTTACTTTTAATACCTAATGAACAATTTTTCTTTATTTATTTATTAACCAAGTAAGATCACTAGTCACTAGCACAACATTTCAGGGACAGTCTTATCAACTTTGGTCTGATTAAGTGACTACCCTAGGCACTAAGGATACAAATGGAGACTGTGGGGAATTAAACCCAATACTACACTACAAAGCTCATTAGCATGTCATAACATTAAAACCTCTGTGCTACAACCTATGTTAACACATATTTTTTTATAACTAAATGTCTACTGAAAGGAGATAAATTAGGGCAGCAGTATACATACTACAGTAAAACAGACACAGTGCAGCATACCTGAACAGAAGATATAAATCGCATTTATGGCAATTAAAATAAATTTCTTGAGTTAACAGATCTACATATTTACCTTATAAAAAAAAAAAGAGAGAGAAACATTTCTCTGCTGTTAAGTCCATGCACTTAGGTAAAAGACGAGCATTACATTATATCACTTGAGAAGTAAAATAAAACTGAAGTATCAGGTCAATGAATTGGTGCTAGTTGAAACATGAAATGGCCAGACGATACACAAATTCTAATTTATCATTTATTATTAGATAGGAAACAGCTTTACTTCTGAAAAATATTTTTATGACAACAATAATGCTGATAATGCTTATGCTGTTTTTTATATATGTGGACCACAAAATGTCTTCAATACATTCAATACCAACCTCAAGCACCACATTAGTGCACACATTAAAACTTCTGCTCACACTGAAATTTAATTTTTCTGTATTATTTCCACGAGTAAGTGATCCATTCAGAGACTGCAAGGTTATTGACTGAATAGTGACATCAACCTTTAAACAAAGAAGATAATGCAAATATTAGGATTTATATTTTCAGCAGCTCTTAAAATCAGTTCTAGACCTTTCTGGAAAAATTAACAACTCTTATTCTTTTTTCACAGAATTAAAAATTCTGAACCATCAAAGAGTATTAAATTCAATAATTAGTTTTAAACAGCTCATTTAAAAACAGCCAGTCTTAAATTTGCATTAACACATACAGCACATAAAGGTACATTACAGACAGATAACAGATATGGCTTACTTTACAGATAACTATGTGAAAAGCTAAAGAAAGCCTTGTTTGCTTGGCAATTTGCAGGATTTGGTCCTCTAACCGTATTTTATTTTTTTTTTATTTTGTATGAACTGCAAAATTTAACTTCCTTTGCATACCACTTATGATTTGCTTCTGTCTGTGCAGCAACCATAAGAAAACATGGCATTCAGTGGCTGCCACAATCTCACGTCTCAATGCTTATAGGCACACTACCCTCTACTATTAATTCTCCATGTAGAGAAAGGTCAGAAAACCAGGTGAGGAGGTCAAGTGTAGGTTATATACATGCTGTAAGAATCCCTTTGACCTACTGTTAAGGTAAATGTGTCTTACAGATGTGGTACCTTAATTCAAACAGAAGTCTTTAAATAACAAAATGGGACAACATATATTATCAGAAAATTAACCAAAGGGTTTATTAACTGATTAAGAGATAAGGGGCATACCTTAGGCAAAAAGGTTAAGTGAAACTTCATCTACATGAAAAACTATGCAGATCTGTAATTCATTGAGCTGTAGTAATAGCAATAGAAATGTATTTATTTATTTATTTGTATTTGGTTGCCAGAAAGGTCCAACTGGGCCATGCAACTACATTTCAGCTGAGGTCTGGGATGAAATGCTCCAAAAACATATTCACTGAGAGAAAAAACATAGAAAGAGATTACAGCAGATCCTTTAAATATAAAAACACTATTTGAAATATAGAGCTTAAGATTCAACATAGACTATGTGTCTATGTAGCCTAGGTTACAAGTAGCAGTTGTCAAAAAAGGAAGAGTAACAACATGGGAGGGATTGTAGTAAAGGAAGTAGTTAGGGTACACTAGCTGTCAAACAGTGGGAATGGGAGTGCAAGAAAAGAGAGAGATCAAGACCTAAATGTTGACAGAGGTCCATAGTAAAATTTGTAAAAAAAATCTATAGGACTGACTGTTGAGGGGGGATTGCACTATTAATCCGCATGATCAAGGTTACAGAAAAAAAAGGTTCAGGATTCACATTAACAGTTATGAAAACAGCAACATTCTGAAGTTACTGAAGAGAGTTAAGGATATAAGTGTAGAGATGAAAGTGCTTTCACAAGCCAGGAATTTTACAACTATAAGTGCTTTTGCTTCAAAAATAGATAAGGTTAGCTTTTACAGGCTAACATAAGGAAAGACTTTAATAAATGTATTCAGTTTTGTGTTGGAAGAGAGGAAATCTTGATAATCTTCCAAAGGAAGAATGGAACAGCTGATGAAGAGCTTTAACAGATGAACAAGATAAAAACCCGGGATTCATTAACAGGAGTGTACACATCCTGCTAAGCCTACACACTACATTCTTGTTAGCATGCCAAGCAGTGGTGTTCTCTGAATATACAAACTGCTAAGCAAGCCTACTTGTTCAGTGATGTCTTTTTGTGGCCGCTTGCAGGTAAAGTACATGTATCCAACTCCAGTAAGCAAGCACACATGGACAGCACAATGCAAGGCACAACCAACCTGAATGACATTATTAAGAAGCAGGAGAAGCTTAACGAGGGAAGTGTATTTTGATACAAGTAAATTTGTGTGCAAACAATATTAATTAAATATACTTTTATATATACACGTAATCCTTTTCAGTAAGGGCCACATGTACATAAAAAGGAAATGCTGACAAAGGATGTGGAAGGCACACTGCTACAATGTAACAAAGGAGAGTAAATGTGATAGATATAAAATTTATTCTAAGTGCTGAGTTGAGATAACAGCAAAGAAAGCAGATCCTTTAGGATTTTTTTCATATACTGCAGTTGTTGCATATTAGGTATGTATTCAGAAATTTGTATGTGCAGTATCTCACACACACACACACACACATATATATATATATATATATATATATATATATATATATACATACATACGGTATAACAGTATGCTGTAGTCCCTACCTACCATGTAAAACAACAAATGTACTCTGCAGCTATTGCAATACACACTTCAGAAAACATCATTTATTGTAATATGTTGTCAGCTAAAAACACAAACACAAATTATCAGCAATAGCCCAAAGATTATCCAAAAATAAAAAGTCAATGAAGCAAAAAAATCCAGATGACCACCACGGCTTAAAACAGGTTTTGTTTGACAAGCGCTTTCATGTAGAACAAGCCACGCTTTCTCTAGTCTTCAATAAAACAGTAAAAATCCCTACACATTTTATATCAAAAAGCACTATCAATTAATCAATTAAATACATCATTAAAATAAATCCAACCCTTAAAATACATTAATTAAGTCTTCAGCTAGTGTTGCATCTTATTTAAGTGAGCAAGCTTCTAGCTCAGGTATAATGCAGACATAGTTGTTCAGCCCAGGGTATACAGGAGCTTGCAGCTTTAATATCCACTTTAATTCAATTCTTTCAATTAAGTTATTTAAATTACCCCCTCTCTTGTCATTATTAAATTTTGTAAGACTCTAAACCTAAAATTATGTGAAGGGAATTCCATTGTATGCTTAGCTAAAGCATTTAATCTGTTCTTATTTTTTTACATCATACATATGCTGATAGATTCTGTCTCTGAGCCATTTCTGTGTTGTCACCTGTAACTACAGAAAGGCTACTGTGAAGTAAAAACTTAGGAAAGCAAGTGCTGTATATTAATGGGAATTATTCAATATGTTTTTCGTTATACATTTCCTGATGCATACTCAGTAAATGGTTGTACTCGTATGATATTGACAATGCCTAGCTATACTCGAGTTGAGGTGTATGGAACTACAGTCTGTCACTGTGATGTATACTGTAGGAGTGATCAAAGGTAATAAACAAACACATGACTGATGTTCAAACATACATGCTAAAAAACTGTAAGCCTTTCAGTGCCTTATGTACTGAAAGGAAACAATACTGACATTATTATGGCAGTGTACACACCTGTGACAATGTGTGCAATCATTACAATCTTCTTCTTCTTCTTCTTTCGGCTTTTCCCGGTTAGGGGTCGCCACAGCGGATCATCTGTCCGCTCATGACTGGCAGTGGAGTTTTACGGTGTCAAGTTGCCAGCCCGGCGCCCGACCTTCCACAGAAGGCACACACATTCACACCTACGGCCAATTTAGAGTGTCCGATTCACCTACTGCATGTCTTTGGGATGTGGGAGGAAACCAGAGCACCCGGAGGAAACTCACGCGACCACAGGGAGGACATGCAGACTCCGCACAGAAGGCACCCCAGCCGAGAATCGAACCAGAGAACCTCTTGTTGTGAGGCAGCAATGCTAACCACTGCACCACCGTGGCCGCCCGTATGCAATCATTACAATAATGGTATTAACTGATGAAATAAGCATTTGTTGCAGAAACCTACTTGGCTAAGAAGTACTGCTAGTGAGGTGTGACCTATTAAACCACCAGCCAAAAACCCTGTCAGAAATACCCATCTACATAGGTCCTGAAAGCACGCCCAATTGAGAGAACAGTTCTTCAAACCTAGCATTATGGACATTTGGACTACCCTTGTTTCTCCTGCCAGCCTTGTTGACTTGGGTCTCCTGGGGCAGTGTAGCAACTGCCTCATGTATACTGACAACCCTCTACTAATAACTCACTCTAGTACAGAGTGCGAGAGATGTAACTACGCCAAGAATCTTGAATTCCTGCTCTCTCGCACTCGGAACAGTAACACTGAAGAGGATGTCAAGTCATCCACCACTACTCATGCACATAGTACCACTACTCATACACACAGTACGCATCCAACACATAAATCAACATATGCAGAGGTTCTCTCAAAAAACTAAACAAAATACCAGAGATCTCCAAAACAAAAGACTGCTACAACTAAACTCTTTCTGCACTTGCATTTAGTCCTTTTTAATTTAATTGCATTTTTAAACTGTGTTTGGTCTAATATTGCTACATACTCAAGTGTGCTAGCTTGCATTGCATGTGAATTGTTTTTACTACTGTTTTAGCTACTTTTCTGTAAAAAAAAAAAAAAAAAAAAAAAACAAACCAAAAAAAAAAAAACTGTAAGCCTGTTTCCTACCTTTCCTGTAACTAGTGTTCCAGATACAGATTTGCTGTATCCAGGACTATATGTAAGCTTCTGAACCCCCCAAGCCTTTCTGTGTTGGAGGGAAGCCTTCTAGCTTATCAGTGGGAGTGGTAAGCACTAGGTATCCTGTCTACCACATAAGGAGTGGTTCTGGCCCACAAATTTTAGTTATTGGCCGTTTGGGCAATCTCTTCCATCTCTCTCAACTTTTTGATTTGAAAGCCTGCATTTGCACTTGTTTCTGTCCTGTATCTCGTCTAGTGCAGATACAGATTCTTAGTTTTAGCACTTAAATTTGCTTATTCGTGCTCAGCACTTGTAAGCACTAAATAAGCTACTAATTACTATATCACTCAACCTTCCTCATTACCTAGAGGAAAACAGTTTTTGTACTTACTTGTCTCACTTGCTTAGAGAAAAACAGCTCTTGTACTCACTTTCCTCACTTATCTAGAGGAAAGTAGCTTTTTATTCAGACATCTCCAAGGGTCAGCTCCCAGTGTTCTCTCCTGTCTATCTGATGAATCTGGGCATCTTGAGGCAATGTAGAAATTGCCTCATGTACACAGACAACCCTCTTCTCCTACCACCCAACACTACAACCTGTGAGAGATGCACTTATCTAGCCAAACTGGAGGTAAAGCTCTCTCCAACCAAGACTGAACTTGACAGTCATGAGGAGAAGGTAAACATTTGCACCACACCACACTCATCACATAGTCTCACTAAATCTACACCACCAAAATCCACTCATGGTAACACAAAAACATTCACGGAGGCTCTCAATAATAATCTGTCTAAGCAACAGAGACCTCCAAAGCAGAAACACAAGCAACCTCCATCCCACAACACAACCCAAATGACACATAGCCCACAGACTCAGTGTGCTACTCAACCACAGCCAATAAGGCAAAACAACGTGCCCAACACACTAGTCATAGGTGACTCTATAGTCAGGCACACTGATGTTCCACTCACCAGGCTAAAAAAGAAGGTTACTGTCAGCTGCCTGTCGGGTGCCAGGATCCGCCACAAAATCCATGCACTCAGGTCACTCCACAACAAGTACAAATATGACTCAGTCATTGTCCATGTTGGTGTGAATGACCTGAGAAGTACCTCCCTGGACTAGATGAAAAGAGACATGGAAGAGCTCTCCGATCTTGCAGCCCAGGCAGATATGACCCTAGCCCTGAGTAGCATTCTGCCATCGCCCAGAATGATACCGCAGTACAAGGACAAAATGATTGACTTCAACAATTGGCTAAGCTTCTGGTGTCATTCTAAGGGGATCCAATATCTGTCTGCTTGGGATGACATGGTCGACAGACCACGATGCTTTGCCACAGATGGCCTGCACCTGTCGCCCCTGGGATTCTGGATACTGGCTAAGGCTCTTGCTGCCCCATAGTGCCTTTTTTAGGCAAGGTTCAAATGTCAAATTCACCATCATAGAAGGAACAGGCAAGCAAAAACTGAGTGTAATGCTACTCAATGCTAGAATTCTAAATCTCAAAATGCACTCACTCGAGGCACTCCTTAAAATGGAGAACATCGATATCTGTGCAGTGACTGAGACCTGGTTCAAGGCTCCAGAGAGCACCCCTGCACTACCAGGCTATAACTCATACCACACTTTTTGGTCATGTAACCTGGACCGAAACACCAAAGGAGGAGGTATGTCCATATTCATTAAGGATATCCACACCTCCAGGCTAGTTGCTCAGCATAATGCATCCGAGGTTATCCAAGTGCAACGAACTCTGGGTAAAACTGCAATCTAAATTGTAGCTTGCTACAGATCCCCCACCATGCCCCAGGATTCTCACTCCTCTTTTCTTGACGTACTGGAAAATATTAGGGTTCAACCAAACACCCTAATAATGGGCGACTTCAACTACCTCACCATTAACTGGGAAAACTACTCGTGAACCAACTCCTTAGCTCAACGCTTTCTGGAATTCATAAACTCCAATGCCCTGGATCAACTTACCCACACCCCCTCCAAGGGCAACAATATCCTAGACCTAGTCATTACCAACATGAGTGACCGGTGTTCCACACCTGAAGTCAACTCCTTGTTGGTCCGATCTGACCATAAGCTAATCACTCTTGATATTCACATCCCGCCCCCAACCCCCATTAAGGAAAACACGGTAAAAAAAATTCTCCAAAGCCAACTTCATGCTTAAGACAGAAGTGGTGAACTTCATGACACCCATGCAGATGGACAATACAGTTATTCAGTTCCACACACCTTATTAAACCACGAATTAAGCACAAAAACACAAATCCAAGCGCTTTTTACCAGTGTTTCTTTCTTTTCTTTATTAGCTCTCGATCTGGTACCTCGGCCTTTCGCCTTCAAGGATCACAGAAAGTGTATGCTTCACACACCTTTTTATACAAATGCATACACATTCAATAAGCAATTAGCACAAACAGCTTACCCAATTATACAATTATTCAATTTTAACAGCTGAAATCAACATTACATCAAATTCATCACACTTTACTAAAAATATTATTATTAATATTCATAAATATATCTATTTTTCTACAAATATTATATAATAAATTCATATATTTAAATACAAAATTATTAATAACAAAATCAGTATATGAACAGAAATAAATTATTTTTTCTATTATTTATTTCCTTTTTCCTTTATTTACTATTTTAATCAGATCTAAATAGCCAGTTCTAAATTTAATCCAAAGGGCTTTAAAGTTCCAAATTTTAAAATCATCTTTGTCTGTAATTCAAGTAACTTATAAAGGTAATCATTCCCTCCCATGGAAAAGGGTTTCCCCAAAACACAAAATTTAAGACAATCGGGGGAACCACCATGTTTTTGAACAAAATGTTGGGCCACAGGACTACTTTCACTATGATTTCTGATGTCTTTTAAGTGTTCCAACACACGAATTCTCACCATTCTTTTTGTTTGCCCAATGTACCAAGTATCTAAACATGAACAACTTAATGCATACACTACCCCTATAGATTTACAATTAAAATGAAATTTAGGATAAAAAGAAATTCCATTGATAGTATTCACATTTCTTACTCTATTACATAAGCTACAAAATCCACATGGAAAAGTGCCAAGGGTCATGTTACCTATTTCATTCTCTTTCAAAAAGTTAAAATTTAATAACTCTTTTAAATTCTTTCCTCTTTTATATGTGAAAGTAATATGCTTTGGGAATAAATGGCCAATTGTATCATCTTCTGTAATTAAATACCAATATTTCATTACTATTCTCCTTATTTCATCTGAAAGGGGAGAAAATTTAGTCACAAAAAACAATTTTCCTAGATCAGTGTCTTCAATACATTCTTTAATTGCCACTTGTTCCTTGGTATATTTTACTTTCTTATGGCTACATAGCCCCTCATAAATTTCCCCAAGAACTTTCTTTTTACACTTTAATAATTCTTCTTTATCATAACCTCTCTCACTTAATCTCATCTCCACATTATTCAATTCACTTTCTCTCTCTCCTAAGTCACTAGTGTGATTTAATATTCTTTGAAATTCACCTAAGAGTAGCGACCGTATTAGATGTCCCAGATGCATGCTAGTAGCATATAGGAACATATTTACTGCTGTATTTTTCTTAAAAGGTCTAAAACCTATTTTATCTATATCACTATATAGCATCACATCCAAAAAGTTGATTTTTTTCCCTACTAAAGTCATACTCAAAACTTAGTCCATGTTCATTACTATTTAAAGTCTCAAAAAAAATCAAGAAATTCATTAATTTCACCCTTATAAATCATAATCAAATCATCAATAAAGCGTTTATATAATATAACTTTATTCTTGTAAAAAAAGGTAGGATAAATAAATTTCCTTTCAAAGTATCCCATATAAATAATAGCATATGAGGGCGCAAACGCAGCCCCCATAGATGTCCCCTTTAACTGCAAATAAAATTAATTGTTGAAACTAAAATAATTATGAGTTAAACAAAACTCCAAAAGTTTAATTATATACGTAGTCCTGGGTCCATCTCCTAACATTTCCATAATCGCTTCCAAGCCCCATCTTGTACTGATATTTGTATAAAGTGATTTTACATCAATTGTCACCCAATAATAATCTTGGCACCACTTCACCTGGGAAATTGCCTCTAATAACTCTTGTGTATTAGCAATGTGTGCAGTTACCTTATTCAAATATTTCTTTATATGAAAGTCTAAAAAAGTATTAACATTACTCAAGAGCGAGCCTATGCCTGATACTATCTGTCTACCCGGAGGTCTTTCAAGACATTTATGTATTTTTGGTAGGGCATAGAAAATAGGTGTTCTAGGTTTCTTAATAAACAATTTAGATACATCCTTTTCTATCAAAAAATCCAAGATGTTCCCCTCGCTCCAAAAGTGCTAACAATTCATCATTAAATTCCAGCGTTGGGTCCTTTTTTAACCGCTTATATTCAAAACTGTTATTTAACAATTCAGTCACCATTTCACAATATTTTAATTTATGCAGAATGACCCAATTTCCACCCTTGTCAGCACATTTAAAATGTAATCTTTTTTTAAACTTATCAAATTTTTTAAGGGCATCCATTCCTTCTTACTCAAGTTATACTGCTTTTTACTCTTGTCAGATTTAATAACAATTAGTGATATTTCCTTAAATACCACTTTAAAAAAAGCATTAATCACAGGCACCTTCATATTTGGTGAAAATTTACTATCAGATACTATATGTGGCAATGTTAGTTTTCCATACCCAGTATTAAAAGAATCAAAAATAAGAAGTTATGTACTCACCATAATGTTCCATCTGAGTAGGTGGCATCATTTGTCTGCAACCTGTGGGTCTTGGATCCGATATCGGATCCGAGCCGGCAACTTGTTTCATAGCCAATGGATCCGAGCTCCTAGCTCCTCCCCTCACCCATAATCCCCTGCCAACCCTCCATGACCTCAGATCAAGTTTTCCCCTCTATAGATACCCAAAAGAGGTATTCCAATAAACAACCTACATAGATCCATTCTGAAGGCCAGGGGGAAGGAGGGGGGGATGGTTGCAGACAAATGAAGCCACCTACTCAGATGGAACGTTATGGTGAGTACATAACTTCTTAATCTGAAGTAGGGACTTCATTTATCAGCAACCTGTGGGACAGAGTCCCCAGCTACCTGAATCTTGGGCGGCCATCGTGGAAGGATATTGCAGAGCACCACAGAGCCAAAGGATGCTCTCCCTCTAGAAATTACGTCCAGTTTGTAGTGGTTAATAAAGGTATGAGATGAGGCCCAAGTGGCTGCCGAACAAATATCATCCAACGGAACTCTAGATTTGAAGGCAGCAGAAGTAGAGATGGAACGAGTGGAATGTGCGTGAACTCCTCCAGGTGCGGGTCTCCCAGAAGCTTGGTACGCTAAAAGAATACAGTGGGAAATCCAGTGTGACAAGGTGATTTTTGAGACTGCTTTCCCCAAATTGAATTTGGCAAAGGAAATGAACAGCTGGTCGGATTGCCTGTGACCAGCAGTCCTATGAGTATAAAAACGTAGCTGCCTATGAACATCTAATGAGTGCAGCTTGTACTCTCCTTTATTCTGATATTTAGGAAAGAAGACCGGTAGATTTATGGATTGATTTATATTGGTTTCTGATGCTACTTTGGGAAGGAAGGAGGGACTGGTCCTGAGGTACACTCTATCCTAATGAAAAATCAAGTAAGGAGGCTTCACAGAAAGGGCTTGAAGTTCCGAAACTCTTTTCACTGAAGTAATGGCTACAAGGAATGCTGTTTTCCAGGACAAGTATTTGAGATCCACTGAAGCGGCAGGTTCAAATGGGGGAGCAGTTAGGGCTTGAAGAACTAGTGAAAGATCCCAAGGGGGTACGGCTTCTTTGATAGGGGGTCTGAGCAGAAAAGTACCCTTGAGAAAGGTTTTACACAATTTGGCCGACATCAAGGGCCCTGTGTCATGTCCTACATGGTAATGGGAGATGGCCGCCAATTGTACTTTGACAGTTGAGCAACTAGCGCCTTCCTGAAAGAGTCCGGTTAGGAAGTCTAGTATGGATGGAAGAGGGGCAGTAAAGGGATCTAGATTATGATGCTCCGCCCAGATGGAAAAACGTTTCCATTTACTGCGGTACACTTTCCTGGTGGAAGGTTTATGCGCTGCCACGAGGATGGCTTTGACTGGTGAAGAGATACCGGGAGTCCTAACTAGGAGTGGAACTGGAGCAACCAAGCTGTCAGCTTCAGACTGTCCAGATTTGGGGTCGACAAGCCCGACGGATGGGAGATTAGATCCGGACTGGGATCCAGAATCCAGGGGGGATTCACTAGGTGAGACCACAGGTAAGGGAACCAAGTTTGCCGAGGCCAGAATGGGGCAATGAGGATCATCCTGCTTCCCAACCGCGAGGCTTTCTGTAAGAGCTGTAGCATCAGGGGTAGAGGAGGATAGGCATAAAGTAGACTGGGCGGCCAAGCATGCACCAGAGCATCTCTTGGAGTTTCTCCTGGAGGGGGAATCAGAGCGAAGAAATTGTCACATTTGGTGTTTGAGGGAGAGGCAAAGAGATCGCAGCAGGGTCGCCCCCATATTGCGAATATCTGCTTCGCTACTAGTGGGTTGAGAGACCACTCATAAGGGGAAAGAATGGTGCGGTTAAGTTTGTCCGCTAGGATGTTGGCCCGCCCCGGAATGTGCGTTGCAATCAGAAAGCGGTTGGTGGAAATCACCCATTCCGACACTCTCATGGCTTCGCGGCATAGTGGGTAGGACCTGGTTCCCCCCTGTTTGTTGATGTACCAGACAACAGACATGTTGTCCGACTGAATTGCAATAGTTCCTACGGGGAGGAGATTCTGAAGTGCTTGCAATGCATACAGCACTGCTCTCATCTCCAGAACGTTGATATGCAGGGAGGTCTCTGTATCGTTCCACATGCCTTGGACTGTCCTGCCTGAATAATGCCCCCCCCCACCCGAGGCGGGAGGCATCCGAGGTCACCGTGGCGAGAGGGGGAGGAATGCAGAAGGGTCGGCCCGTATGGAGATCCGGAGCATGAAGTCACCATAACAGGGCCCTCCTGCAATTCTGGCTGATAGCGATGGGGTGATGGAGAGGAAAAGACTGAAAGGACCATTGCACTAGAAGGGTCCACTGCAGTACCCTCATGTTTAGGCAGGTGCATGGAAGGAGCGTTATCGCTGCCGCCATGGAGCCCAGCGCCCTCAGGACCAATTCCGCCGGTGGGGCTTCTGACTGGAGGATGGCCCGCACATGAAGTTGCAAATTCCGTAGTCGTTCCGAAGTCAAGAAGGCTCGTAGATCTCTGGTGTCTATTCTGGCTCCTATAAATTCTATGACTTGTGTCAGAGCAAGGGAAGATTTGTCCGCATTGATCGTGATGCCTAATTGAGGTGCTAGGCGGAGAAAGTAATCTCTGGCTGAGCAAAGTAGATGCCTTGTTGGGGCAGTCAGGAGCCAGTCGTCCAGGTACAGGAAGACCTACATTCCCTGGAGTCTCAGGTGGGCCGCTATCACTGCTAACACCTTGGTGAACACCCTGGGGGCTGTGGTGAGGCCAAAGGGAAGGACCCTGAACTGGTAGTGACTGGCTCCCAGCCGGAAGCGGAGAAACCTCCTGGATCGTCTGTCCATTAGAATGTGGTAGTATGCATCCTTGAGGTCTATAGAGCACATCCAATCGTTCTCCCGTAGGAGGAGGAGAATAGATTGAAGAGTGACCATTCGGAATTTTTCCTTGGTTACTGACAGGTTCAAATGGGAAAGGTCTAGAATTGGTCTCAAGTCCCCCATCTTTTTTGGCACCAGAAAGAACCTGGAGTAGAACCCTAATCCAAGCTGGTCTTGGGGGACGGGCTGGATGGCTCTTTTTCCTAGCAGCTGCTGGATTTCTGCGGCTGCAGCCTCCCTCTGATCGGGTGGTACATCGGGGAGGTTCCTGATTTTGGGGACATGAAGCATTGGAATTTTGTACCCTCTGGATATAATTCTAAGCACCCAGCTCCGAAAAGCGCCCCCCGACTGCCTCCAGAGTGGAGCAGCCGGGCAACCCTTCAGGGCTGCTGCATGGGCCGGTCAGAGAAGGATTCTTCGGACCCAAAGTTCCTCGGAGCTCCTCTGCCCCTGGGGTGGTGTCCTCCCTGTCCTCCTCTGCCACGGAAGGACTGGTTGTCCAGAGCGGGTTGGGAATATTGCGATTTCCGGAACCACATCTTCTTCTGACCCTTTTGGTTCTTCGAAAAGGACCGCTGGGGAGCAGAGAAGCGGACTCCCGACGGCAGACAACGTCTTCCCGTCCTTCTCACTCTGGACTAGCATCTCGCGAACCGTTTTGCCAAACAGGGCAGAACCATCGAAAGGGGCGTTCGCAAAGGACGCTTTAAAGGGCTCCGCAAAGTCACAATGCCGGAGCCAGGCCTGACGTCTCATGACTAGGCCCGCTCCGCTAGCTCTAGTGGCTCCCTCGGTGGCGTGGGACAATAGCCGCATAGAGGTATTCGAAATGGATCTCAGAGTGGCCATTTGGGTGGAGTACAACTGTTTGTCCTCCGCCGACATGGACTCTGGGGGGGGGGGCAGCGTATTCTTTGATGAGATCCCGCTGCATCCTGATGACGTGTGCCATATAGTTCAAGGACCTTACCGAAAAGGTCGCTGAACTAAAAACTCGCTTCCCTAAGCGATCCATCGAGCGGGACTCCTTGCTCGGTGGATGGACCGAGGGGCTCTCCTGAGCTAGTTCCCTCTTCGTGGCTGCCGCCATCAACATGGCATCTATGAGGGGACCCTTGCTCTAGTGGGACCGGTCTGCGGGGGGGCTCAGTATCCTGTCCGGGCATTTAGGGACTGGCTCCATGGTGTCTGGGTCCTTCCACGCCCTGGTGGTAATAAGGTCCACCAGGGGGTCGGCCGGAGGGGACACCCAAGAGGTAGGCGGGCCTGCTTCGAATGCCGCCAGAAACACAGACTCGTCGGAGGAAGCCTTGGGGGCAGACCACCCACCTCTGATCCTAAGCATTTCCATGATGTCTGCAAAGGAGACATCCTCAGGGGGTGATCTTGGGGAGCCTTCCCCTTCATCCAAGTCCGTGTCCTCGGTTAAGGACTCAGGGGAGTTCACGTGCCTCCTCTTACACTTGTGCTTGCTAGGCGCTTCCTCGGGGGGGGGCTGTCCGAGAAGGTCTCGCCAGCAACATCCTGTTCCAATGGAACAACCTGGGACATCGAAGCAGGCTGTCCCTGTGGCCGGGTGATGGAAGCCTGGCCCAGCAGAGAGGGAGTGCAGGGTGGAGCTGAGACAAGGGCCGGGGGTCCGGATGCCCTCGACAGAGCCCTCTCCACTACATCGAAGGCCGAGGGGGAGCCGCTCACCCTGGGCTCCAAGAGTCGACTCCCACTCGGATCCGATGAAGGGATCAGAGCCGGCGCCGAGACCGTCGGATCTGAAGGACCAGTGCGCTCCGACCTGGACGGAGCTGAAGGCACACTGAATCCCACGGATCCGAAGCTTGGCCCACGGCTCCGAGAGGTCGGATCCAAAGATGGAACTGACAGACTCGAGGGCAGGGTCGGATCCAAAGGGCCAAGCACTGTCGGCGCCGACCCACCCTCGGCTCCAACGCTGCCCGGCTCCGATCGCTCCGAACCTGGGAAGCGGGTCGGAGAAGGAGCAACTGAAGCAAAAAAGGGCATCGAGCTCTCCCCCGAAGGGGGGGGAGGCAAGAGCACTCCCATCTGCAGCTGGGCCTGGATGAACCTTCGCATCATCCGGTCCAAGTCTGCATCTGACAAGCTGTAGGTTGATCTCGACGAGGCCACCGAGGCAGGCCTGGAATGCCGCCTCGATGACCTTGACGTAGATCGGGCCTCCTCCTCCTCGGGTCCCGGGGAGATACAAGGAGATTGGAGCCGAGGAGGAGGAGACCTAGAAGCCGTGGAGGGAGAAGCCCGCTTAGCCGGCGGGGCCGAAGCGGAGGCCTTGGCCCGCCGCTTGTGGTGCTTCTCCCTCCGTTTCTCCCGCCTGGCCTCCCTGTCCTCCGGCGCTTTAGCGGGAGTTTGAGTCCCGGCTGGGGGAAGGGGGGCAGGAGTGGCAATTACCACAGGCTGTGGAAGCACCACGGGAGGAGCGGGGGCCGAAGCCGAGTCCGGGGGCAAAAGTCCTGCCAGGACCAGCTTCGACCTCTGCTCTTTCAGTGCCCTGGGGTTGAACGCTGCACAAATGGCACAGCCTGAGGTAAGGTGTTCAACCCCAAGGCACCAAACGCACCGAGTGTGGCCATCAGCCGGGGAGAGCTTATGGCCACACTCGGTACATTTTGAAAAAATGGCTTTTGGGGCCTCTGCCATACTGGAGGGAAGAAAAGTACTATACAAGCACACAGGCCCCAAAACACTAACACACACATACTCACTAACGACCAGCGAGTGGAGGGAAAAAACTATATAAAAGGTACAAATAATAAAGGGAACCTAACACTTACACACTGTTTTAAATCTAAAGATAGAAAAGAAGGAAGAAAATACACTTATCTTAACAAATCGCTAAGAGCTCTGAAAATCGAGCTACTCACAAGTGCGGCAAACTAGATCTGAGGTCATGGAGGGTTGGCAGGGGATTATGGGTGAGGGGAGGAGCTAGGAGCTCGGATCCATTGGCTATGAAACAAGTTGCCGGCTCAGATCCGATATCGGATCCAAGACCCACAGGTTGCAGACAAATGAAGTCCCTACTTCAGATCAGTTGTTGCCCCATCAACTTCATCATCTATTTCCACGTTATCATAATCATAAATAGATAAATTTAACAATTCATCAATTTCACAATTTTCATCACTTTCAGAGTTACTCACTTCTAAAGAAACATTTTCAGTATTATTAACCATCAATTTCACAATTTTCATCACTTTCAGAGTTACTCACTTCTAAAGAAACATTTTCAGTATTATTAACCATTTTATCATGAAAGAAAATTTTTAAATACAACTTCCTAATGAAAGCTTTCAATTCTAAATATATATCTCCTATAGAAGGAAAATACGTTGGCACAAATTTACAGACTTTTAGTAAAACAGCTTTCATATCATCATTCAGAAGCAAATTAGATAGATTAACAACAAATAAAGTCCGTGTGTCATATTGACTCACTGTAATATCATTTGAAACGATTCCTGCCCTTGCGACCGTTCCTTCCCTGATTACTTTTGTTGTTTTGAAAGGAATTGTCAGCCCTTACATGAGCTGACGAGTTGTTCGTATTCTCATTTTCTGTGCTGGTACGACCATTAGAGTCCGAAAAAGTTACATTTTTACCAAAAGAAACAACTGTCTCTTGTTCAGCTGAAGACACTGAAGTGTTCCGCCGTTTCTGCACACCTCTTCTAACCTTTGACCTACTACGTGTAGTTTTGCGTTGCCATGGAAACAAGATTCCAGTCTCATAATCCTTAATGTCACGTACTAACTTATTTCTTTTCCGTGACATTATATCATTTTCAAGTTTCGAAATTTTTTCATTAATCTTTGAGAACTGTGTCTTAAAGCAGGATTTCCCCCACCACCTCATCCTGCAAACGCAGTATCTCAGTTTTAATTTCTCATATGTCCTGGAATTAGGTTTCACCAAAATATGAAGCCATTTGGTGGTACACTCAAGTGAGGCTTTTTTCCATTCATCGAAGAGGTCTTGTTCCTCTTCTAAAAAATCAGCCGCTGGTAGTCTATCTATTCGCAGCCTCCTTGGTGTAATGTTTAAATTAATGTACTTTTCAAGGAGTCGGGTGTCAAGAAACAAGGCAATTTCTTTTGTCATTAACCTCTCAAGTTGTTGGAAACGATCATCCGACTGGCTATTAGCTCCAACATTCCACGGATCCAAAAGAGCAAATTTCTTTTCACGTTCATTCATCAGATCAGCAAAATGTGTAGCCTCCGGCATATCAAGCTGCCCAGAAGCTCCCGCTGCTTGCGACATCATATGAACTGGTAATGCACCACGGAAAACTAATTCAGTTCCACACACCTTATTAAACTATGAATTAAGCACAAAAACACAAATCCAAGCGCTTTTTACCAGTGTTTCTTTCTTTTCTTTATTAGCTCTCGATCTGGTACCTCGGCCTTTCGCCTTCAAGGATCACAGAAAGTGTATGCTTCACACATCTTTTTATACAAATGCATACACATTCAATAAGCAATTAGCACAAACAGCTTATCCAATTATACAATTATTCAATTTTAACAGCTGAAATCAACATTACATCAAATTCATCACACTTTACTAAAAATATTATTAATATTCATAAATATATCTATTTTTCTACAATTATATAATAAATTCATATATTTAAATACAAAATTATTAATAACAAAATCAGTATATGAACAGACATAAATTATTTTTTCTATTATTTATTTCTTTTTTCCTTTATTTACTGTTTTAATCAGATCTAAATAGCCAGTTCTAAATTTAATCCAAAGGGCTTTAAAGTTCCAAATTTTAAAATCATCTTTGTCTCTAGTTCAAGTAACTTATAAAGGTAATCATTCCCTCCCATGGAAAAGGGTTTCCCCAAAACACAAAATTTAAGACAATCGGGGGAACCGATTAAGTAGGTGGCAGTCTACTTAACACCAAAAGTGTGATAAGAGACCTTGGGACGCAGGTGGACAGTAGTCTTTCCTTTGATAATCACATTGCCACAGTAGTCAGGAAATCCTTCTACGTGGCACACAAGAGGTTTCTCATCTGGGAAAAAAGAGGTCATTGTTTCCCTCTACTTGTCACTCATTAGACCCATTATGTAATACAACACCCCTTTTGGTATGTACCTCACAAGACATCTACAACAACTGGAAAGGCTCCCTCTCAGTGCAACCGCGATACCATATATGTTGACATAAAAAGTGTATCAAAGTACACATGTGAATGTAGTATACCATGATGTTTGAAATTATATTAAAGCAGAAGTCAGCCTTCTTAAACATACTAGTAATACCTTTAAGGCACCACAGTAACATACATCATACACAAGTGAAACATTAACATGTATTACTATGTGACCTGCTGGCAATTTACATTTCACATACACCAACTGTACACTATCATGTGACAAATGTCACCCTCCATACAAAGATCAATAAGTCTATTGGGTGGGTGCTGGCAAAGCCAACCTTACCAGAAGCTAATTTGCTTTTTTTTTTGAATGATTATTCTTTTTTTTAAACACCTTTATTGAATTATCACTTGTGACATAGGCAAACTTACATTTATAATATAGGTAATAAACCATATTAACAAGTTTAAATGTACAAACAGTAAGGATATATAGCAATATATGACATGTATTAACATTACATAAATTATTCAGTTCTTGCCATCTCAAACCTCATTCCTCCTCCAAAACATTTTCTGTATATATTGTTCCCATAATTTCCATTTTTTTCTATGTAATTTACTCCTACCCTTTTCATGTTTTTTTATCTCTGCTACAATAGTCACTACTTTAAGTACAGTTAGTTTAGATTTTGGTTTCAGATTTTTCCAGTAATTTTTTGGCAGACACCAGAATTAAGCTTAACAAGGTCTTACTGTGTCCAGGCAATTCAGATCCTGTATCCCCAGCTCAAAAAATCATTCCCTAGTTACACTCATTTGCTCACCCTGTATTCCCGACAGAGTACTCTATAGGGAATTTTTAAAGTCTGCCAACTCATTACACTCCCAGTTACCCCTTTCTTCCACATCACACCTCAAGCATTTGACATTGACCTGACAAAAAATTCCTTAGAGTCTGCTTGAGGTATAAAAGTATATACGCAAATACTTCCAGGCAAAAATTCTAAATCTTCTAGACTTTGCATATTTGGGAGCCATGCATACGTCCTCCCATTGTTTCATTGTGAATTGCTTATCTAATCTCTTTTTCCAATCTTTTCTGATCTTTGCTGATTGATTCCCATAGTCACCATGCAATATTTTATATGCCCTACTAATTATTGCTTTTTTAACAGCAGCTTCTTTTCTAGACTAAATTAAAAACTCAACCAGTATAGGTTTTTCATTCAGGATTCCTCTATCCTTTTCTCTTCAACTATATTCTGATATCATTCCCTGATAGGGAAATCAATCTCTAGCCTGCAATCCAAATGTTGTCTTGTCCTCTTCTCATTCTATTACCTTTCCCTCTCTAATTATTCATTCCCAATACCTTTGTTCCTTTGCCAGCTTCCGCCAGTAAATTCCAGCCTCTTCTTGTCTATTCTCTGTAACCCTAATTACAGTCATCCCTATCAGCAGAATTTTCTGTCTCCATTCCTGGATTGGATTACTTTTTAGTATACTTTCTGCTCCTTGGAGAATATAATGTTCTGTGTAACTGTTGTTACTCTTGTAAGATTATGCTCAACAGGGTTTTAAGGTTGAAAGTAATTTTGTTACAAATATGTAACATAAATAAGTTATAAAATAAAGCTTGCTTAAATACAGAAACAAAGTTTAGTAATATGTGATCAGCATCCATACTAAATGACCGTGGCTTGGAAAATAAGGAATCTGCTGAATGGACATTTTTCCCTTACAGACTTAAAAACAGGATGTATGCAAGAGCAAAAATGCAAAATCTGCTTTTAAAGAATGGACAATGACACTGTGACGTGTTTCCTTAAAAACACGTTTTTCTACATGGACAACAGGACATGTTTATCAGCATTGGCACAAGAACAGATGTTCTTATACAAAGATCCAAACAGAATACAGGATGTTCACACAGTCAGAAAAGCTGTCTTCTTATAAATTCAGCAAAAATGTGACAATTCATTGTTAAACAAGGAAGCTTAGAATTTGCGTCAGCATCTACAACAATCAATACTGTTTCTACAGGATGAGCAATTCTCCAAAATAGAATACCAAGAGGAAATGTATATGTATGTGCATGACTAAAATTGTATATAAAGATCTGTATGAATCCAGTTATGCTAGGGGTATTGGTAGAGACACATTTGTCTCAAGGTAAATGTTATATCTCTCACATCATCTGTACTATATGAGAAGTAAAGTGGAACAGTACTTTAAGCTGCAACGTTAGTCAGTTTGGTTTATTATAAAAAGTTATTTGTTACTGCTCTAAGTTGATGCTGCAAAGTATATTCTCTCATCAGTGTATATTCTGCAAGTTTCTGTATGCAACAGACTGTGACTGCAAATATAACCAGACTTTGATTTTAGCAGAATCCAGCCAGCAAGACTGAGTGTCTTAAGAAGACTTCAAATCCATCACAGTAAGCTCCATATAATTTTTAAATGGCAAGCTAGCCAGCATTTGAACCTAAAATCTGCATTCAAACACAGGGGGAGTGATGGTAAGCCCTGCAGAGGGTCACTTCAGTAAAATTGCAGTAACTAACATTTGTATAAATCCTAAACAGAAGTATTCCAGTTTATGCAGCTTGCAGTAGTAAAGTTTTTTTAGACGTCTAAAATCCGGAGTGACTAGTTCAAGAAAGTCGCAGTGCCATAAATTCTCCAAGAAAAGGTGGATATCTACTTGTTCAGCAGTCCGCTGCCTGTTGTACTTCACCAGCTTCTCAAGTGACTCTGAAAAATTTCCAGCCATCAGCAACAACAGCCTGATCACCTGTTTTCTTGCTAACTGGTAAGACATTTTTCTGGGTCACATTTTAGTGTGGATGCTATTAGACAGTTTGTATATTATTAGACAGTTTGGATGTTATTAGACAGTATGAATATTATTTATAATTCATGCAGGAGTAAACTAAACTTTAGTAAATGGCAATGTTGGTATACACAGCACATTAGTAAATGTAAAACCTTATTAGGGCAGGTTGATAGTAAGGCATTATGCAAATGTATTACAATATTTGACTGGTATCTCAAAGAAAACCATGTGGGGTATAACAAATGTTTATTGTGTGCTTCAACAAAAACTGCATTTTGTGTATTATGCCATAAAAAGTATTGCATCATATTGCTAAAAAAATATGATAAAGAATTAACTAAGGGTAAAGTGTTTCTATTATATTCAGATGTTGGACATTTATGTTCTGTCACCAGATGTTGTTGTTTGTCTTTCGGCTTATACCGGTAAGGGGCCGTCACAATGCAACTCCGGTTTGCTAATGATTGGCAGTAGATTTTTACGAAACAACAAGGTGCCAGCTCGACGCTCAACCTTCAACTAAGGCACACCCATTTACGCACGCATGTCTTTCAAACGCTACCCAACCGTGGGGAGGACATGCAGACTCCACACAGAAGGCACTCCCAAGCCCAGCTGAGAATCGAACGGGAGAACCTCTTGCTGTGAGGTAACAATGCTAGAAATCACATAGTAGAGGACAGAAGAGATGGTGTTTATTAATGTGCTTAGTATCCTGATGGTATGTTTTCTCTACAGTCCTTGACATTGTGACAGTTAGCCCATAGTGAGTTTAAATCCCACCAAAGCCAACTAAATATGTAATGTAAAGTTAGACACTGCCCCCAAAAATGTGATGACTGTGGCATGGAATGCAACCAAAATATGAAGAAAAGGTTCTAACTGGCACCAGATGGGTATACTCTGTCACTCCAATGGTACCTAGCAGGTTAAACTACCAGAAGAAAGTACATAGGCAAGTCTAACTCAATAATTAATTTACAAAATGCAAATCTGGCACCAAGAGCATGAAGAGAATATGCTCTGCTATCTTGGGTATGAGCTTTGAACACTCACTCCCAGATTAGACTGCACACAGGCTACCTTTGGAGCCATGTTTTTGACCTAGTACCCCAGGCCCCTTTCATACCACTTTCTCTATGAACTACAGTGTCTTCTAGTACCCCATACCCATGCTGTGCTTCACATGAGTTATTATTTTCAGACACACACACGAAATTCCCAGGAAAGTCTGGCAGAATTTTCTAATTCCTTATGGCTTTCTTCCTGACACAGTAGTTCTACCATCACTGTGGAATTGGCTAGAGACTTCCAGTTACCTGCTACTTTTAATTAAGCCAAATATGATACACATTAATACTTTCACTGGTAGTAGGTCCATACAATCTAGGTAAGTGGAGATGGGGATCCACAGCTTGTTAACCAGTGATAAATGATAACCCTCTTCTTAGATAAAAAAAATAATGCATATATTATAAAGACCAGCCACAACAACTTAAACATGGATACACTTTATTTATACAATAAGCCAACAGTGCAGTTAAAGGTTAAATATGCAAATGAATGAGAAAGTGACTATGGAATAATAAAGTAGCATTTGATTACACTGAACAGTGTGTAAAGAAATAGCAACTAAATAACTTAACTACAGGCCCTGACTACTCTGAGTTAAGGAAATATTAAGAATACATACAGGCAGAATAAAGAACTTTTGCAGATGTGTCACCAAGTTCTGTCACCAGATGTAAAAGGTTTATTTCAGAGTTGCAACAACAGTCAACTCAGTTACTGATAGAACCTCTAATAGATTTTATTACACAAGAATGTAATAAACTTTTAAAAGACAGACACAATGAGTTCAGGAAGCTTAGACAAGTTATACATACAGCTTTTCAAAAGTACATAGGAGTTTCAGATTCAACAGAACAGGCTCCTGAGACATATCAGGCAGACTATAAGGAAATTCTTCAACAGCAGTTGCAGGATAAAGGAAATAAATTAGCTGAACTGACAGACTGGGAACTTCCTGTGTACACAGCTAATCTGTGCAAAATAAATATATTTTATAATATGTTTATGTTTTGAAAATGGATAAATATACATGGTAGGACGGTAGGGACAAATCATTTTTAAATGTTTTACTTTCATTCAGTTAAAGCAAGACATTTATCAGTACTACAGCAAAGTAGAGCATAACTGCGGTGGTGGTGCTGCGGTAGCGTTGTCGCCTCACTGTAAGACGCTGTCCGGTTAGATTCTCAGCTAGAGCGTCTTCTGTGTGGAGACATGTATGAATGGGCATACCTTCGTTGAAGGCTGTGCATCAGGGCTGGCAACTCGGCATGTAAAAATCAACTGCCAATCATTAGAGGACAGGAGTTCCGCTGTGGCGACCCCTAACCGGGAAAAGCTGAAAAGACACACACACAGTAAAGTAGAGCATATGACTGCCATTCTTAGCATAGTCAAAAGGTAAATGAAACAGTTATAGTGCATAAAATTAAATAAAAATTGTTAATAAGAGTAGCCACAAGACTGACATGCTTGTATAAAGATACACAGATACAAGACAGACATGCATGTATGTTCTTTTCATCTAGAGTACATTTGTTTACAATACACAAAAGCAAAAGGCAGGCAACAGCAAATATAAATAATGTAAATATAAACATGTGTTAGTTAAGCTAATATCGATTTTGTTTTTTACAACTTTTATATAATTGTATAGTAACACCACCCCAAACAGTTAAAAGTTCTGAATTTTAAAAGGAAATAAAATCACAGATGGTATTAGTCAAACAGTCTTTGTAAAATGAATGACAGAGCAGTTAAATAAATAAAATAAAAAAATACTGAAATCCATGTAAGCTAATTTTAATTGTAAAATAATGTCTATTTATGTAGTATAAATGCATGGTAGTCTTTCGGCTTTTCCCGGTTAGGGGTCGCCACAGCAGACCTCCGGTCCGCTAATGATTGGTAGTGGAGTTTTACGTAATGGGTTACCAGCCCTGATGCACAACCTTCAATGAAGGCACGCCCCATTCACGTATGCTTCCACACAGAAGACGCTCTAGCTGAGAATCGAACGGGACAACGTCTTGCTATGAGGTGACAATGCTACCGCAGCACTACCACAGCAGCTATGTAGTATAAATGCATAGTTATGCAAATCACAATCAGATTAAAGGACAAATGCTAAAAGAATTAATTATAGTTTATAGAGTATAAAATGTGAGCTCAGACCTTCCTAGACTGAATGAATAGTTACAGGAAATGTTGGAAAGATAAGATAAACAGCAAGACTGATTGCCAGACGAGTAGCTTGAGTTTTTCTAAAGCATCATTGTTATTAAAACATAATTGTTAAAATGTTTACAGGCAACACTATTTGGTAATTTTAATAAAATGTCACAATTGTGCATAGATGTCACTGATAATCTGTTTGCAAGTAAATGTTAAAATAAATAAAAACTTAGTTGCATCAAGTACAGCCAGCAAATGGACTATAGTATACATACAGTTCAAATCAATTGTGCAGGAGGGTGTAAATACCTACTAGTGGTAATAAACAACAAAAGCTTTATAAAAAATTATCAAATCAGACAGGGGTTTATGGTTTGGTAGCCTAGTGGAGCAGATGTGTGGCCAAAGTATTGGGCTGGTGTACATTCTAAAGTAGATAAACAATACTGCAATACCGCAGGGGGAGGGGTACTTTCTCAGTTTTACACTGACTGTATAAGCAGTACTGCACAAGGGTCTGAAACAGAGCTACAGGAAGAAATAATATCTCATTCCTTCTTGACAATACTCTTTTAGGGGGGAAGGAAAAAAACAGGTATTAGTGCATAAGAAACACTGGTAAACAGATTAAATCTGAAAGTCCAAGATATTTTCTGCTAGTTATTATTGTATTGTTTAGTATTAAATTGTATTTGCAACATGTTAAACTGCAAAGCTATACAAGAGATGGTTTAAAATTGCTTTATTACAGCTATACAAGAGAAAGTAAAGATATGTAAAAAATTGAACAAGATCGGTCACTATTTTAATATGATTTTGGCAAAACAATGTTGGTATAAAAAAGCATGAATATTTTTAATTGTTGAGTATGTAGTTTAAAATAACAGGACATATGCCTTTGGTGCCAGTTCCACTAGATATTTCTAGAGACATAAACATTTTCCAATATTTTGCTTAATATTAATGTTATTAAATTTGTAAGATTAGACTAAATTTATTTTATAGTCTTTGTATGTACAAGTGCATAAGAATTCAGTACAAATGATAATCTTTGTATGTACAAATGCAGAAGAATTCAGTACAAATTAAATTAATGTCTAGTAATGAATATGTGTGAAAAAACATATTTAAAGAAAAAATGGGTCCAGGGTACCTACTAGATTGAAATTCATAAATAGCAGTCTGTGTAAATACATACTGTACAGGATACATTGTAATAAGTTCAAAAGTCATTTGTCAAGTTGTAATATCACTGGTTTTACCCAAGTTAGAGGAAACTTATATTAAAATATTGTACTCATACAGCTAATAGACTAATATGTACATAACATTCTTTAGTGTAAATATACTAAGATAATTGCTTTCAAATATTTATTATCTAAGCCCAGTTCAGTATTTTACCAAGGTGTTAATGGGCAATTCAGAGACATAAACATAATGTGATGGTTAAAATGACATTGAAACTGTATATTTTCAGCAGTGTATAAATGCTTGCAGTAGCACATGGTTCTTGTCTCTTATAGTTAATTCAACAGTTGTAAAGAGTTAATGAAACAGTTCTAAGTCAAATTAAATTCTGTGATTGCAAAAGAATAAATTAATCAAGTTAAACTAAAGCAGACACAGCTCATAACTGATAAAATATTTTCACAGAATGGTCTGCAAAAAAAAAGTTTTAAATACATTCAGTTTTGGCAGTAATGCTTAATATCACTGTATTAACTATGTAAAATTGCATTTTGACTTGTATCAAAAGAAGACTAACGGTTTTGTTTCTTATCAAAAATACATATCAGTATGAAGTGTTTTGAGTACATTAAAATAAAAAGAAGGAATTGTAAGATTATGCTCAACAGGGTTTTAAGGTTGAAAGTAATTTTGTTACAAATATGTAACATAAATAAGGTATAAAATAAAGCTTGCTTAAATGCAGAAACAAAGTTTAGTAATATGTGATCAGCATTCATACTAAATGACCGTGGCTTGGAAAATAAGGAATCTGCTGAATGGACATTTTCCCTTACAGACTTAAAAACAGGATGTATGCAAGAGCAAAAATGCAAAATCTGCTTTTAAAGAATGGACAATGACACTGTGACAATGTGTTTCCTTAAAAACACGTTTTTCTGCATGGACAACAGGACATGTTTATCAGCACTGGCACAAGAACAGATGTTCTTATACAAAGATCCAAACAGAATACAGGATGTTCACACTGTCAGAAAAGGTGGCTTCTTATAAATTCAGCAAAAATGTGACAAGACATTGTTAAACAATGAAGCTTAGAATTTACGTCAGCATCTGCAACAATCAATACTGTTTCTACAGGATGAGCAATTCTCCAAAACAGAATACCAAGAGGAAATGTATATGTATGTATGTGCATGACTAAAATTGTGTATAAAGATCTGTATGAATCCAGTTATGTTAGGGGTATTGGTAGAGACACATTTGTCTCGAGGTAAATGCTATATCTCTCACATCATCTGTACTATATGAGAAGTAAAGTGGAACAGTACTTTAAGCTGCAATGTTAGTCTGTTTGGTTTATTATAAAAAGTTATTTGTTACTGCTCTAAGTTGATGCTGCAAAGTATATTCTCGCATCAGTGTATATTCTGCAAGTTTCTGTATGCAACAGACTGTGAATGCAAATATAACCAGACTTTGATTTTAGCAGAATCCAGCCAGCAAGACTGAGTGTCTTAAGAAGACTTCAAATCCATTACAGTAAGCTCCATATAATTTTTCGACTCTCCTTAAAGATCTGTGTCCAAAATCCCATTTTTTCCTTATTTCTTGAATTACCCCATGATTCATCATCATCATCCCTTTCTACTTTGAACTGTAGCTTTCTGCTAGTGTTACATAAGAACCTTACCTATGCAGCTCTGAAACATCCCTTCAAATCAGACAATTCTAAATAATTTTGTTTTGTAGGAAGGATTAGCTTATCTCACATGACTTTAGCCCTCCACCCAATAAAATTTTTCAACTCTTAATTAATTACTGTCTACAATTTCTTTTTTTGATAAAAATATGCCTGACCTGTGTATAAAACTAACGGGACTAAAAAAAATTTTACTGCTTGTATCTTGCTATCCATATCCATAGATAAGAGCTTCCAGTTTCTCAGTTTGTGTGTTACCTTCTGTTTGGTCTCTTCCCACATATCCTTTGCTGCCATAACTGAATCCTTTTTAATCCATGCTCCTAAATACTTAATTTTATTGTATACCCATAAATATAGGTATTACTGGAACAATTTGTGTGTGGTTATATAGCTTATAACTATAGCCTTTGTTTTATCATCATTAATTTTATATCATAATAAAAAAATGAACTGTCTCAGAATACTCCACAACAGTGAGATGTCCTTCTTTTGGTTCCACCAGGTATAATATATCATCATCTGCAAATAATGTCAACTTTTCTTGAACACCATACCAATTATATCCTTGCATTTCTGAATACATTATTTTCTTTGCCAGTGGTTCTAAATATAACACAAATGACAAAGGGGAAAGAAGACACCCCTGTCTGGTTCTGTTTAGGCACAGCTTATCAGACAGGAACCCTCCCACTTTGATTTTTGCCTCTGAGCCCTCATATATCCTTCTAAGTAACCTTAACATTGTATCAGGAAATGCAAATGCTTCCATTGCCCTACTCAAAAATCTCAGCATACCCTGTTGAATACTTTCTCTGGATCATAATTTTTCTGTTAATGCTGTCAAATGCTTGCCTCCCCTCCAAAAACCACACTGGTTCATATCTATCAATTTTGGCATAACCTTTGCCATCCTTTTAGCCATTATAGACAAACACTTTATAATCATGGTTTAGAATTGAGATGGGCCTATATGAAGCTGAATCAGTTGGGTCTTTATCATCTTTAGATATTACAGCTACCACAGCTTTTTTCCAGGATGTTAGTGACTCCCCTCCTTTTAAAATACATTTAAACAAAACCTTCCATATTTTATCACTTTCTTCCTCCCAACTTCCTAATTTCTATCAGGACATCATTTGATCCTGGAGACTTTCCTGTAGATCGGTTATACATCATTATTTTAATCTCATCTCCTCTTATATTAACTATTAGTTGTTGAGCCTCATATACTTCTAACATAGGCATATTTAAGTCTTCCATAAATATTTTAATTTATGCTTTTTCTTGATTTCATCACTTCTCTACTTTATACAGATTTTCATAAAATGTCCAAAACATTTCTAATGCCTCTACAGGACCTCTGGTTATTTTTCTTGTTATAGACTTTGTAAGTTTAACAACAACCCTACTTTCTGTTGTGCAAAATGTTTTTGAGCTCTGGAGTTTTCATAAAAAAAAAACAGCTACTTAACAGCGATCTTTCTAAACTCATACATATTATCCAGTTACTCCCCTATTTTCTCTTTAACACTCTGCAAATTCCAGTCCCCACCTACAAGTAATATTCCTTGCAGACAGGTATTATATCTCCCATTTTTTAGGCTTCAAAACAGCAGTTTTAGGTGGAATATAAATACATGCCAGTGTAATCCACATCCCTTGTCAACAGCCTCTTAATAGTACATGTCTGCTATTACTGTCATTTTTTTTCCTTTTCTATAACTATTGGAGCTCCTCTGGCAATTAATATAAGTACTCATCTTTTCATTCATCCCTGATATTCTGCTGAATATCTATCCTGGAATCCTTTCTTTAGTAAATTCACATACTCCGTTCTTTCTAAATGTGTCTGCCATAGCACTATTTGCATTTTGCATTTCATAATATAATTAAGTATTCTTTCCTTTTTGTCTATACCTGTGAGATCACTCACATTTCAAGATAATATGGAAGGAGTCATCATTATGGTAAGAAGTGATTATTTCCATTTATTATATATGGCAGCTTTTTAAATGTTTAATTTCAACTTTTGTGATACACGCACCCATTAATATTTGGGAGGTTAATCCTTTGTATAGTTTTTCTAATCATGAACTTTAGAACCTATGTCACATTTTATGAGACTTTTTGTTTTAATAAAAATCCTCAAACAAGAAACCAAACACACTCTCAGAACACCCCCAGACCCACCTATTAACTTAATACATAATTATGTACATCAAATAATAATGTTTAACACTCTTAATAGGAGCATTTGTGTGAAATAGGCAGCTGTTAACACAGGCCCTACTTAACCTGAAATTGAGGTTATCCATGCTAAGATGTATGTTATTGGCTGTGCTTCTACTTACACTAATTGGTGCCTGCGCCTTTTAGCTTTATTTCCTACTACTACTACTTGCATACTTTTAGAAATCATTCATTTTTAGCCATGAAGAAACCAGTATTCTGTCTTTTATTGCCCTATCATCACCTTGCTTCCATGGAAAAGTAAGAGAAGAAAGATACATGGAGTCCTCTTTTGCAGCTTAAAGGTCAATCTGAAACATTTATTGCTAAAGGAAAACTTTTCATTATATTCAATGTTCTCATATTTACTTGTTTCCACTTAAAAGTTGTTATTAGACTAAGCCAAAGATCTTAATCCAGACATTCACCTATGCAGAAGTAAGAGAAGACGTATCAACTTTACGTATATTGTGATCTGTGTACTTTTACACCCACATCAACAAATCAATATTACAGCCTATTAACTTACACATGCTTTGTCTAGCTATTCTTTTCCTTTTCCACTGTAATGCCTACATTTCTTAATACCAAAAAAAAATAACAAGGAAAGGAAGGTAAAAAGGCATCAGCTTACTTTAATAACTACATCACATACAAGAACTAAAATACTTTACTACAAAATATGTAATGTATATTGCGAAAAGTTTCATAGAAATACTGGTAAGAAAAACTGTTTTACTTACAGTTACCTTTTTCCTTCCTCCTCCCCTCTAACCTCAGAATCCTTTCAAACATTAATGACATGAAGTGAGGCAAATGCCTCTAGTTCCAGACAAGCTTAACAAAGTCAGCAAAAGTCCACTCTTTCCACTTATTCTTATACAACTCTATTTCACAAATGTGATTGATGCTTTGCAGTCTCACATTTATTCACCAATTTGCATGTTGCTAGTCTTCTTCCTGTTCATCTCCCCCCTCTCAGTTCCAGATTCTGGTTCAATTCAGTGGTGCTCATGATTCTTCTTGGCAACTCCTGTGCTTTTCTCTGTCTCTCAAGCAAATTACTTTGGAAGAGTGGAAAAGGTTTCACTGGCAAAGTCTCTCCTTGTGCTTTATTATCAGAAGAATGAGAAGCAGAGTCCTCATCTGCTTGATGGCTCATTTTTTGCTGGACAAACTTTTGCATTTCTTCCTTAGCCTGTTCTACATTAAAGAATCCTTCAGGAAAAAATATTCTGAAAACAGCTGGAAACAGCAGCTTGAATCTCACACCTGCCTTTAAATTTATAGAATGTTGCTTAAGTTATATGATATATAGCAATATATGTGAAGTGTAATGTTTGTTATGTTAATATAGTTTGATTACTTTTATATGAATGGAAATTTGCCTATGTCACGAGTGATAATTCAATAAAGGTGTTGGAAAAAAAAAATCCATGATTCCTGGAATAAATCTGTTTCTCTTCTGCCTTGTGTACAGAGAATAATAATTTTCCACAAACACTCTGCTGTCTCCAACTTCTAATATTTGGCCCTTTTGCTACAGTTCTGCCAGGATCAACTCTTTCTTCTTGTAGGTTTGCATCTTTACTAATAAAGGTCTTAGCTGCTTTGTCATGGCCATATTTGGAGCATAAACAAGGTGTGCCCTTTTAATTAACAGTTCCTGCTACCAGTCCCAGTTGCTTATTTGTGCCTTCATAAAATTAATACAGTCTGTTACTTCTACTTTATCTGGTACAACAGAAAAATCCAGGTTTCCCTACATGCTCTGACCTCTAATTCTACCATTTTTGAAACATCTCTTTTTTTTGTTTTTTTTTTATGGGCCATCACACATAATTATATGTGATGAGTCATACCAATTTTAAATTAATATTGTGCAGATTCTACCTATGCACGTGGATTTAAAATTAACTATCATCATTGTTATGCTTAACATAATTTACACATATTATATTTGACTTATGTAGCAATCATTACTCATAGCTGTGTTGCAAATTTGATATATGTAAATGTCATTTGCACCTCATGTTAAATTCCTAATGAAAATTATGTGACAATACTTATTCTGAACCCCTTATTAAAAGTATCTGTAAACAGGATTCATACCTTGCATTACCTCTGCTCCTTCTCCAAAGTCGCTGTATTTACACTTTGAAAGATAAGTAGATGGCAGGTGCATTTTCTTTGCTCAGTACTGTCCAGTGTGCTGACAGAAGTGCAACCGCACCAGTCTCATTTGTGCTACTGAAGCAGCCCAAATTAAATTTTAGAGTTTTTACCTTCAGACATAAAATGTCATTGCACACTGGCAAGCTGCGCACAAATGCAGACAACAACAAAAAATAAATAAATAAACAAAATAAAGCAACAAAATAATACAACTAAAGGGTATATTGAGTAATGAACACCGTTTATGGCATTAATCTGATGCATTCATCCTGTTAACATTGGTTGCCACATGATAACATGTACTTTTGTTACATGGATAACTGGGAAACCAAACTAGAGTACAGTATGTTACTCTGGCAGTTCAACTGAATGCTAACACCCTGTCTGGTTTAAATGAGTCTTTGACTATTCAACCTGTTTTGAAATTATGTTCAACTAAGTTATGACATTTATTCATTTACAAATTACACAGTGGTTTATTAAGAATATATTGACCATATTTTTAGCACCCAATGGTTTTAGTGTGTTTTTTAGTTGTGCAATTACTATGTAAATGCTTTTACTATATTTATTTTAGCAATCAATGTGTAATTGATGAAGGTTCCTTTAATTCTTTAATTGGCAAAAAGAAGTTTTATTAAAAAAAGAAGCAATTTTTTTTATTACTCTCATTGTGATGGAGTCCCATATTTACTGGGGAGAAAGGCACTTAGTGAACTGAAATAAAACATTTTTTAAAATTTTAAGAGTGGTGTTTGTTGCTGCAATTCTACTGTCCGACTCCTGCAGCATTACCCGTTTTGTTTGGATGGTGAGTATAGCAAAATGCAATATCCTAAGACAATTAATTTGCAGATAGTCTGTTTTGACACAGGTTGTCCCTTCATTTTACCTTCACAAGAAATGAAAAACTGATCTGAAAAGATTAATTCTGTCAAGATCATACCTGAGCTCACTGTGTACATCCAAGGTGTGGAGTACCCGTTCTCCCTCATTTTTAGTTTCAGGAAAGAAAAGTGGGAGATGGATAGCTTGCCCAAAACTAAACTTAGACACCACATTAGGCATTAAAGAAGTATTAGTTCTAAAAGAAACCCTGTCCCTATGGAAAATGAGATAGGGTTGACTCACCTGTAACAGTTTGCAACTCAGATACCCTTCTTGCACAGGTCAGAGCAATCAGTAAAATTATCTACTAAGTTAAGAACCTCAAATCAGCCAGGTTAGGTGGTTTAAATGGAGCAAGTGTTAGCTTCTATAACACAAAATTAAGATACCAAGGAGGTGCCACTGGTTTTCTTGGGGGCTTCTTATGCAAAACCTCTTTGAAAAACATTTTGACATGAGACTGCATTGAAACAGGAGGATCTATGGGCAGACATGTTGAAATGACTGAAATGTTTTCCTGTTTTTGACAAAATCAGACTGGTCTTGTTTTACCAAGCTAGATAGCAATATTAGTATTCACAGACAAAATAGTCATAAGCAATTCAGAATCTGCATTTTACATAAATGTAAGCCTCTATGATCCAGCTAATAAGGAGTCCTTATCCTGCTTCAAAAGGACTAAATTATTTGCTTACTGCCATGATAAAGGGAAGACTCATCCAGCCAATATTTCATTGGCTAATTGAGTGAACGAAGTAACAAAATTCTCCTTAAGTATATAATAAAGCTCTTACATGTCTATTAGAGCTTGGTATCTTATTCATTTTAGATAAAGTTAATATTCCATGACCTCCAATTTAGTAACTGGAGCCATAAGTGTGTAGTTCTGCCCCTCTTTCAGATTAGGAAAATCTAATTTCTTGTGTCTGTTGCCATTATTCTGCATATGCCAACCTCTGTCAGCATTACATATAGCCATCCATTATAGGTGGCTTCAGCACAGAGACTCAGGCAGATAAGTATCCTAACAACTGGCATGCCCACAGACATACCTTACTAAAAGGACACAAGGCCTAACAATGAATGTACCAACTCAAAGCCCTGTCATTAAACTTGGTATTCTACAGACTATTAAGAAGTTACCTGTGTCTGGCATTCAAGGCATCCTTTGACCCAGTATTGATGAATATTCTGCACATCAAGTAAAATGGCATCAGAAATACTCGGTCTAGGATTCTAAACCTCTTCTGCAGCATTAACAGAATGGTTTGGAGGCACAAGTATTTCTTGTAGAGGATACTTTTGTTCTGGAACAGACTCCCCATCCATTTAAAACAAAGCTCATCCCTGTGCATATTCAAACACAACCTGGATCTATGGATGGGAAATAGAAAATTTACTCCAGGACTTGCCCTCTGTACTACTAATGGACATAGGTAGCTCCTAAAATGCTTTATCATATGCATGTGTCCCCTCAGATTATCTATGGTATGATATCAGTTATTTTTGCTAGGGGTAATATATAGCTATTGACCATGGAATGGGTAAGCCAGTGTAACACCAAATGAAATAGGTTAATTCGAGCATGAAAATGGACTGCAAGGGCAGCTAGCCTAGTACATACATATGAACCTTATCCAATAACAAAGCAACTATGACTTTTCTCTCCTCTAATCCTCTTCCTACCGACAAAGACAGTAATGGTAAAAGGTCTGCACCTCAGCCACCTTAGCTTTCAGAGCAATCAACTGTCAAGCTCCCATGACAAAAAATCTTCTGCCCATTTTAGACAGTATGGTACAAGCTATTAATTATGTTCCTGATTTGGCTCTTAAATCATACCTCCTAATCTTGCTTAATTCTTCTTTCAGATAACTAAACGCATCATTAAATGTGGTTATAGTGCTGTGGATGCTACTTCTAGGACAGCTGCCAGGGGTACTGTTATGGGAAGGCATAGTTTGTTAAGACTACAATCTTTCCCTGAAGATGTTAAAGAAAAGTTTTTAAATGAAGAAAAAATTGCTTTTACATGTATCCATAGATAAAATCTGTTGTTTAGAAATACATCTGTGGAAGTGCATAAAAAACTGGATGAAAGAGAGAAATTAATGCAAGGTGTTAAACAGATCTTCCTCTCTCCATTTCCTAAGTTTCAATGGAATTATCCAGCTAATTCTGGTCCCCTTTTTTCATAAATGCACTTCAACACTTTCCTCATTTTCTTTCTGTAACTAGCAGTACATGGAGCAGATAAAATTTCATGCATGACAAAGAATTATGATTGGGTCGCCGATCATAACCCTTATTTAAATGTTCTCAAGATGGATGCCAAGATTCACCTACTGTGCTTTGCTCTCGAGGTCAAAAAAAGAAGTTATGTACTCACCATAACGTTCCATCTGAGTAGTTATACTTCATTTGTCTTCAACCTGTGGGTATTCGGATCCGGATTGGATCCGAGATGGCCGCATCACCAGCATCTGATCTGAGCTCCAAGCTCCTCCCCTACCCATAATTCCCCCCCGTCTCCTTCCTTCCCTCAGATCAAGTTTGCTGAACCAGGAAACATAAGCCTGATCAAATCACCTTACCACTAAAATCACACAGTCAAACCAAGTATCACCTGGAAAGCCACAATGTGTACCTCTCCTATATGCCCATATAGAGCCATAGTGATAAGTTCAGGGAGATAGGAGGGAAGGATGGCTGAAGACAAATGAAGTATAACTACTCAGATGGAACGTTATGGTGAGTACATAACAGCTACCAACATCTGGGTGCCCCTTATGGAAGGATATTTCGGAGCACCGCTGAACCAAATGATGCCCTACTCCTGGACACCATATCCAATTTGTAATGAGAAATGAAGGTATGAGATGAGGACCAAGTAGCTGCAGAACAAATATAATCCAGCAACACTCTAGACCAGAAAGCCGCTGAAGCTGCCATAGATTTAGTGGAATGGGCTTTGATCATACCCAGATGGAAAATGCCTTTGTTGTAATATGCCCGGCTAATACATTGGGAAATCCATTTAGCAATACTGACTTTGGAGAATGGTTTACCTAAAAATGGCTTGGAATAAGACACAAACAATGTATCTGATTTATGGAAAGGTTTTGCTCGGTGTAAATAGAATCTCAGTTGTCTTTGTACATCTAATAAGTGTAACTTGCATTCACCCTTGTTTTTGAAATTTGGGAAGAAAACCGGAAGATTTATAGTTTGGTTAATATTATTTTCAGAAGCCACGTTTGGAAGAAAAGAAGGGTTCGTGCAAGCTTGAAGCTCCGATACCTTCCTGGCTGAAGTAATGTCCAACAAACAGGCAGTTTTCCAAGAAAGAAACTGCAAATGTACAGTCGCCGCTGATTCAAAGGGTGGGGAGACTAGAGGTTGTAAGACAAAGGTAAGGTCCCAAGGAGGTGTTAGATCTTTCACTGGAGGTTGTAGCATGAAGGTTCCTTTAAGGAAGGTCTTGCAAAGTCTAGACAAGGCTAAGGAAGCCATGTTTTCCTCCACATGGAAGCTTGAAATGGCAGTCAGTTGGACTTTAATGGTAGAAGAACTAGCCCCTTGATGGAAAATACCACATAGAAATTCCGGAATAGTCAGGATGGGAGCCGTAAAAGGATCTATATTCTGTTGACAGTCCCAAATAGAGACACGTTTCCATTTGCTACAGTATATCTTTCTAGAAGACGACTTATGAGCCGCCGCCAGAATGTTTTTAACTGGAGAAGCTAAACCAGGAGTCCTAATAATCACTGGAACTGGAGCAGCCAAGCTGTAAGCTTCAGACAGTCCAGGTCTGGGTGAGGAATCCCTGAGGGATGAGAAATGAGATCCAGAACCGGATCCAAGATCCATGGTGGAATTACTAGGCAAGACCAAAGAGAGGGAAACCACACTTGGTGAGGCCAGAATGGGGCAATGAGGATTACTGTGCTCCCCAACCTGCAAGCTTTCTGAAGAAACTTCGGAATGAGAGGTAATGGAGGATAAGCATAAAGAAGACCGGGAGGCCAAGCATGAACCAATGCATCTCTGGGGACTTCCCTCTGAGGAGCACTTAGATAGAAGAACTCGCTGCACTTCATGTTGAAAGGAGATGCGAAGAGATCTCTGCAAGGCCAGCCCCACTTGAGGAAGATCTGCTCTGCTACTAAAGGATACAGAGACCACTCATAAGACATCAGAATAGTCCTGCTGAGCCTGTCCGCTAAAATGTTGGACCGTACCGGAATGTGCATTACCACTAGAAAGCGGCCGGTGGAAACTGCACATTCCCACACTCTCATGGCTTCTCGACAAAGGGGGTAAAGATCGGGTTCCACCCTGCTTGTTGATATACCAGACTAATGGCATGTTGTCTGAATGGATGGCAATAGTCTCCAGAGGAAGATGGGCATGAAGGACCTGCAATGCTTGAAGAACCACCCTTGTCTCCAGAACACTGATATGCAAATTTGTCTTGGATGGGGACCAAGTGCCTTGGACTGTCCTTCCTGAGCAGTGCCTCCCCCCCAGCTAGGAGGCATCTGTGGTCACTGTGGTTGTGGGGAAAGATGGAAGAAAGGGGATGTCCTTGGACCAGATCCGGGGAGTGAATCCACCAGATGCGTGACTGTCTGCTGGCCCGTGATATGCATATCAGATGGGACAAGGGTAAGACCAGGAGGGACCACTGAACCACCAACATCCACTAGAGAACTCTCATGTGAAGACGGGCAAAGGACAGGAGACTGATGGCAGCTGCTATAGAACCAAGAGCCCGAAGAACTGTGGCTGCTGAAGGGTTGGAGGACTGAAAGACAAAGAAACGTGAAGTTTCAGATTGTTTATCCTCTCTGGTGTGAGATAGACTCTCATTTGAATAGTATCTAGCTGAGCTCCAATGAAGTCTAATCTCTGGACCAGGACCAGGGTAGATTTGCTGAGGCTGATTGTGATACCTAGTCTGTTTGCAAAGAGAAGGAAATAATCGGGCTTGACACAGTAGACACCTGGTAGGGGCAGCAAGGAGCCAATCGTCCAGGTAGGAGTAGACCTGAATTCCCTGAAGCCTCAAATGGGCTGCTACCACTGCCATTACTTTGGTGAACACCCTGCGGGCTGTGGTGTGACCAAAGGGTAGAGCCCTAAACTGATAATGATTGGGCCCCAGCCGGAAACGAAGATACCTGCGGAAGCACCTGTTCATCTTGATATGATAGTAAGCATCCTGGTGGTCAATCGAACACATCCAATCGTCTGCTTGCAGACAGGGCAGAATGGCCTGAAGCATGACCATTCAGAATTTTTTCCTTGGCTACTGACAGGTTCAGAATGGATAGATCCAGAATGGGTCTTTGGTCCCCCGTTTTCTCTGGCACCAAAAAGAACCTGGAATAGATGCCCAATCCAGATTGATCTGGGGGTCAGGTTGGATGACTCATTTTCTTAGCAGCTTTCTTATCTTTAGTGTTGCTTCCTCTTTCTGTGTGTGTGGAACATCCAGGAGGAGTTTTGGTTGGGGAGGTGGTGCGACGAATGTAATGGAATAGCCTCTGGATATGATTTTTAGCACACAACGGTCTGTTGTCATGGACTTCCACTCCATTGGGTGTAATGAAAGACGGCCCCCAACTGCCTCCAGAGAAGAGCAGTCAGGCAACCCCTCAGGGTTGCTGCATGGGTCTGTCCGAGAAAGGTTCCTGAGACCCGACGTTCTTCGGGCACCCTCTGCCTCTGGGTCATGTCTGAAGTAACCCCCTCTGCATCTGGGGGAGGAAGAGTCTTGAGTGTCCTGGAAGAACTGAGATTTCTGGAACCACATCTTCTTTGCCCCTCACTGATTCCTTGAGAAGGATCGCTGAGGGGTGGAGAAGCAGATCTGAATGGCAGACAGTGTCTTCCCGTACTTCTCACTCTGGACCAGAGTATCACGTACAGACTTCCCAAACAGGGAAGAGCCATCATAGGGAGTATTCGCAAAGGATGCCTTGAAGGGTTCTGAGAATTGACTGAGCCGGAGCCAGGTGTGTCACCTCATGGCAATGCCGGACCCAGCTACCCTAGTGGCTCCTTCTGTGGCATGGAAGAAGAGGTGCATGGACATATTCGGAAGTGCTTTCAGAGTGGCCATGGGTGCAGAGAACATTTTCTTGCCCTCTGCCGACGTGGTCTCTGGGGGTGACTCAGTGACTTCTTTGACTAAGTCTCGCTGCAGTTGGATGACATGCGTCATGTAGTTCAGTGCCTATATGGTGAAATTTGCTGAAGCATAGACTCGCTTACCAAGATGATCCATCATCTGCGACTTCCAGTCAGGAGGATGGACCATAGAGCTCTCCTGTGCAAGCTCTTTCTTGGTGGCAGCTGCCACCACCATAGTGTCTACTGGGGACCCCTTACTCCAACTGGTTCTGTCCGAAGGGGGGCTAAAAGTTTAGCTGGCCTTTTTGGGATTGGTTCCATGGTGTACAACTCCTTCCATGCTCTGGAGGTGATAAGGTCCACGAGTGGATCCACAGGGGGGACACTCAGGAGGTAGATGGTCCCATGCCGAATGCCTCCAGGAACACTAACTTATTCTGGGTTAGTTTTTGGGTGGATCACCCCCCTCTTTGGCATAGGAGCTCCATGATGCCTCCAAAGGAGACATCTTTGGGGGGGTGACCTGGGGGAACCCTCCCCTTCCTCCAAGTCAGTGTCGTCAGTGAGGGACTCTGGAGAGGAGTCCAAGTGCCTCCTTTACATGTTTGCTTTCGAGGAACCTCCCCAGTGGGACTCTCTGAGGGGGACTCGCAAACTTGTAGCTGCTCCCTAGTGGGTGCTCCCTGAGGCAAATCAAATACAGGCTGTCCGTGAGATGACAGGAAGGTCGGCGCCATACCCAGGACCGAGGAAGTCGGGACGGATTCTGAAGAGGAAATGGTCAGGGGTCTTGACCCACTCGGGAAGACCCTCTCCATCACATCAAATGTCAAAGGAGAGTGGACATCCTGGGAGACAAGCGATGGGGCTGCTCCCCTCAGGTCCAATGGGGGAGCTGGTGCCGAGCCTACTGGAACCAAGATACCTAAGGGGAGACTGCGCTCCGACAAACTCGGTGCAGACAGCTCCCCCTTGGATCCAACGCTGAGGCTATGGCTCTGAGAGCTCAGATTTGATCCAGTTGGATCCGATCCACTCAAGGCAACGAGCAGTGTCAAGGTACAAGGTACCGTCAGTGACGAACCCCCGATATCGAGAACTCTCAGATCCACAGACTCAAAAACCAAGGACTGGATCAGAGAAGGAGCTATGGGGATGAAAAAAGGTTGAGAGCTTCCCGTTCCGAAGGGAGAGGGGGCAGGCAAGACTCCCATCTGGATCTGGGTGCAGAGGAACTTTTACATCATCCTGTCCATCTCTGACTCACTCAAGCTGCAGGTGGAATGGCAGGAAGATGCCACCGACACTGGTCGCTAGTGCTGGTGAGGGGAGGCTCCAGATAGAGGCCTAGACTCCGTGGGCTTTGGGGAGAACATGGGTGAGCAGAACTGTGGGGTACTGGGTCTAAGAGGAGACCTGGACTTAGAGGGAGACCCCAATGGACCCCAGCAGCCAAGGGACTGCTTTCTAGGCCAGTCCTTGTGTCTTTTCTCCCTCAGCTTGAGCCGGGGGTTTGAAACCCAGAGGCCTGGGGAGGGGAGGATACATTAAAAGCCACTACCGAAGAAGAAGCAGTAGCAAGGACAGCCATCCCTGACACATGCAGGAGCCCTTTCATCACTAATTTAGCCATCTTGTCCTTGAGGGCTGTATCTAAATGGGGCACTCCTAAGCATACAACATACAAAGTGTGGCCATATGCTGGAGAGAGCTTATGGCTGCACTCTGTGCTTTTTCTAAAGACTGGCTTTGGGGTCTCAACCATGTCTAAAGAAGGCCACACACACACACACACACACACACACACACACACACACACACACACACACACACACACACACACACACTAACTACAACAGTGGGAGAAAGCCAAGGGAGGAGAAACACTAACCTTTTAAACTTTTTTTTTTTGACTGATGGATACAAGTGAGGTTAGGGGAGGTAAAAAGGGAAAATAGGGCACCTAACTTGGACTAAGTAGCTCAAAAAGCACTTACCCACAAGAAAAAACACCTGGAGTTCAGTGACCACGATGCTTGGCTGTAAAGTGCCAAATGAGATCTGAATGAAGGAGATGGAGGGGCATTAAGGGGAGGAGCTTGGAGCTCAGATCAGATGCTGATGATGCGGCCATCTTGGATCCGATCCGGATCCGAATACCCACAGGTTGAAGATCAAATAAAGTAAACTACTTCAGATTTATTGATATCCATCTCTTGAGCAAATAATAAAAACTATTAAAACTAGGGTTGCCACCTTTGCAAATGGCCAAAGTGGGACATTTTTGGGACATACATCAGATTTTACAGGCCCAAACATACCCACAGTCAGTACAAAGGATAGAACTTAACTTTTTTGCCTAAATAAAAGCTTATTCTTGTATGCATTTTAGTTGCTTATTCTGTTTCTTATAACATTTAGGTATTTAAGATACAGAATAACTGTTTTATGCAACTATTACATAAAATATAGGACATAATTATGTCCTACAATCTCAGGACATTTGTCATTTTTAATATTTTTTGTCAGGACACAACTGCCCAAAGAGGGACTGTCCCTCGCAAAGTGGGACAGGTGGTAACCCTAATTAAAACCATAACCTTCTATGTTAGATCTCTATTACTAATTAGTCATGCAAGGATGAAGGATGGCCTCTGATAATGGTTGGAATTGATGCAGAATATATTTTTGATAGGGCTAACTGGGTATATATCTTTAAGGTTCTTCACAAATTTTGCTTCTCCCCCTGGGTTCATCAAGTTGTTTAAGGAAATACATACTGGTGCCAAGGTAGCAGTAAAGATAGGATCTAAAACATAGGCTGATGCTATCATCTAGATGGGCAAACAACAGGGGTCTCATCCTTCCCTGACACTATCTACTCTATATATCAAACCTCTGGCTGCTAAATTGTCAGGAAGTATGCCAACCAGACATGCAATTGGCCCAGTAGTGAATAGGACAGCATTTTATGCAGATGATCTCTTAGTGTGTCTAACTGAGCTGAAAAAAGATTTGACAGGTTTTACTCAACTTGATGGTGACATTTGGTTAAATATCTGGTTATAAAATAAATAAGCCAAAAACCAAAACAATTATGACTAATGTAGACTCAGGTTCTAGCAAAAGCAGGGATCTTTTTTTTTCTAATGGGCCATTCTTATATGAGGTACTTCGGTGCACCCCTTTATTGTGAATTTTACTGATACCGCTTAAGGTTTTGATGACCTGAGCTAGAAACTTAAAAATTCATTGATGCTTTGGGTATTTCCGAATTTGGACTTTCCTGAAAAGGTAGAAACACTTCAAATTATGCTTCTTTCCTTATTTTTGTACAGACTTTAATTTTTTTGTTGGCTGCTAGTGAAATACAATATTTGGAAACTGTTACAAAAAAGTAAACTGGCTTTCTTTTGGTGAAGAAAACTCATAGGATTTCATGGTTCAGGCTGATTATCCCCACACAATTTAGAGTAGGTAGGACTCCAGATCTAAGTATTACTATCTGGTAGTATGACATCTCAATGCAACATACTGGTTACAGTATACAAAACTGTCCAGAAATTGATGCTTCTGGTTGAAGCAGGTTGCCTGGATGTTTTTATACATTAGTATTCATGAAGAGAACAAAAAAGGACCCTTTTTGGTTGAGCAGAAGAGTGGCTATATGGGGCAGGCTTGTCCATTAAGATCTGTAATCTGAAGAGATCATAACACTCTTTATTCCATATGTGTTTAATTATTAAATGGACAAAAATGAATACATATCTGGTATTATGGAAAGCAATAATGCCCTATTTGAAGTACTGGGAAAAAGTACTGTTCCATGGCCATATTATCACATGGGATAAGTTCAGAGTACTTTTTTCTGCAAGAAAAAAGGACAGATTCAAGTACAACATATTGGCATCCATTTTTATGATGATCACGATCAGAGGTGGAGAAAAATGATAGGCCATGTTTAATACAGTAGTTGCTACACACCAAGTCTGGTTTAAATAAGAATACTAAATTGGAAAACCAGGAGTATAAATTCCTGATGGAGACAAGAATATCTCATTTGCACCATATATGGGGAGACTAGAGGAGAACTCTATGTATGTTAATTTTGATACAGAGTTGGCACAAGACTTGCATCCAGATGGCAATATTTCAGCCCAGTTATACTGATTATATCCTAACAGCTTTCAATTATGTTGGAGATGTAGAGAGGACTATGAGACTTGGTACATATCTGTTCAGTGTTGAAGCCCTTTAAATAATATCTTCAGGACATCTGTGACAGACTTTGACTCATTAAGTTTATTTTGAGTATGGGTTCTTCTCTGACTGGTCTGTATGACTTGAGGGGCTGGGGCAAACAATGATGGCTACTGGCTACGCTTGTTCATCCCAGATAAGACAATAATTAGTAGAAAAAGGAGAACTCTGTTGATTCCATCTGTGGAGGAACTGCTATCTCTTATGAATGATTTATGTAGGGTAGACAGTTCCAGTAAGGAAGATTTAGTAATAAAGAAAAGGCTGACTAAGTGGGTCAACTGGCTTAAGAATTTGATCTGATAATATAGGATAACTTAAGCTCAGATATTCTGTCTGTAAAAATTGTCTCACATTCTTTTAAAGAAGCTCTCATACTTACCTGAGTAGAATATATATTACTCACTGAAAATGTTAATGTTTTAGATTGTACACACACACACACATATATATATTTGCATAATATACAAAATATAAATAATCAACATGTGTGTGTGTGTGTGTGTGTGTGTGTGTGTGTGTGTGTATACATATATAGATATATATATATATATATATATATATATATATATGTGTGTGTGTGTGTGTGTATATATAATATATATATATATAGTGTGTGTGTGTGTGTATATATATATATATATATATATATATATATATATATATATATATATATATATATATATATATATACACAATACATTCATTTGAGCGATCTAACTTTTCTTGATTGGGTATAACGCCGAGTTTAAATGTCGAATTTTTCAGTGGCGAATGGTCGGAATGTTGTATAAAACACCGACTATGACATTTCCGACCGCTCTACCACATAAATAAGTGCTACCATGGGTCAAACAGGGGGAGATATTTTGTGTTTCTCTACAATTGTGTTCGCAATTATGAGAATTTGCCACACTGCTTTCGAACATTTTCCAATCGGCCATCCACCGGCCGATCAAATGAATGTATACCATATATATGTGTGTGTGTGTGTGTGTGTGTGTGTGTGTGTGTGTGTGTGTGTGTGTGTGTGTGTGTGTGTGGGTGTAAATTTATAACTGGACTGAAACATTTTTGGCAAAAATAAAGATAAATAAATAAATAAATAAAACATTAGTGTTTTGTTGACCTGAACTGGAAACTTGAAAATGCTTTGGGTCATCCTAAATTTGAACTTTCCTCAAGAGGTGGAAAAGATGCTTAACATAATGCTTCTTCCCCACTTTCAATGCGGAGTTATTTTCTGTATTCTACTGTTCTACTCTTAATAAAGTTATGTGCCTATAAAAATAAATAAAAAATAAAAGAAATGTACTGTTTCCTGTGTGTATGTGTTTGCCGTATCCAGATCTTCCTTCTAGATAGTACTTAAGGAACAGGCAGATAAAATCTCCATGATAGTGAGGAATAGTTAAAGCAAGTCTGATTATATACAAGTATTTAGCCTTTTTTTTATGGAACATCCTCCTCAGTGTAGTCAGTAAAAGAGCCCTAACCCACAGTGCACAGTCTGGTGACAAAACTATGTTGTGACTTTGCATTACATCAAAGCTGCTCCAGTCACTATCATTGTAGATGGAAAGACTGAGCTAGGGCATGTCTGAGGGTGCAGGTGAAGTAATGAAAAAAAGCAGGCATCATTAGGCAACCATCAGGGGTGGTTCTAATTTTTGCTTTTCAGCTCCGTGTCTCTGTACAGGCTTGATTTTGCTAGGAAGGCTGGGATGTACAATGGATGACAGCACTGCCTTCCTTCTAGAAGGGATATGCACCAGCAAGCAACCCCACCCACCATCCTCACAGCATGGCAGGTAGTTTCCCTGGTCTCCACTGGAGAAATCATACCTTACCATATGTTCACCTTGTCAACCCAGCCTCCTCTTCCTCTAAAGGGAAAAAGAGAGGCACCCATTTCACACTCCCTCACTCCTCCTCCTTGCCTGGCTCTTCCAGTACCCAGGGCCATTAATCGAACCCAGGTCACACAGGCCACAGCCAGGGCTTTATCACTCTGCATCACAAAGCCAAGCAACGTCATTTGTGATTTCTGATGTCATATCCTCCATAAGCTTAAGGATATCCTCTTGACACTTACTGTATGTCTGTTAGTTAATAGTTATGAAGGTTAGTTTTGTAGAAGTATTCACCTTTTTGCCAAATCTTTCTACTACTCTGCTGTCTAGTAATCCTCTCCTTGTCATTAGGGAGTTTACCATGAATCACACTGCCACTTAAATAGCTTGTTTCCTTTACAAATATTTACAAGATTCCTGTATCCTACATAATCTATTCAGCTTCTTGGGGATTAAGAGTATGAAGGCATCTTCTAACCCCTTACAAATCAGAGGGAATACAAAAAATCTAGGTATGTCATTCCTCAAGTGGTCTAGACATATCTTACAAAACTCGAAACACCTCTTTACAAATCCACCAAAACTGTTTCTTATCAGGTTGAGAGCCTCTCCAAAGAAAACGTCTTCCAGAAGGCAGCCTGATGGGATAACCCACACAAGCGCTGAGCAAACCAGATCCTCTGCATTTAACTCAGGATGAAAGTAGCCTGGAGGAGGCAGTCTCTCTCTCACTTTACAGGGAAACTTCTCATGATGCTGAAAGCTGCACCATTTGGGGCTAGTCTTAAGCCAACTAGCCACATTCTGTTTGACACACCTGTGAAAACTAAAATCCCCAGGGGCCAGAGTGGATGCCAGAGGGAAGTCATCTGCCACTTAGGCACTGGCTTGCAACAGAAAGTAGTCTGTGGCTTTCTATGCTAGCTAGAAGGTAAGCTAATAAGCTTAATAGTTGGTGGGCCTGCCAGAATCTCCCAGTAAAAAGAATGGCTGAAATATTCTCGGGGAGACCCCCTCTGACGTCAGATGACTTGTTATATGTGCCTGAACATCAGCATCTAAAATGGAGATCTTACTCGCTTTAATGAAGGCCTGGTCAACTACATGTGATTTGCTGTAGAAGAGTCATCTTACAAAGGGATTACAATAGGAAGGTAGTACCCCACCAGACTCAATGCTCTCAGACCTTGACAGGTCAGCTGGAGTCACTGTGACCTATCACTCTTTGCCCACTTTTTTTTTCCTTTTGCATTATTTTTGGATTCTCTATTTTCTTATTATCATCTTCTCTTTTCTAGGAAATGCTTGCATCTGAATAATTGAGTAGCCCCAGACATCAGCTGTCCCATGTGCCAATGCCAATAACTTTTTGTGCTTAAAGAAAGTCTTCAAATTTTTGGCAGGCCAGTAGGGCATCTTTTTATTAAAGCTTGTTCAGTGTTCACAGAAGCAGAACTTATGGGGTTCTTTCCCAACCAAAATATACTGTACATTGCAGTCTTGATGGTTACTTGCCAGTTTTTCTGAGGAATGCCATGGACGTTGGAAAATACACATCCAAATAAAACAGATATGCACATACTTTAACCTCAACAGTAACAATAAGTTGGAAAAATGTTCCCAAACCATATACTTATTTCTGGAATGTGCCTGGAAGGGCCAGATCGATAAACACATTGATGACAGATCATTTCTTATAGCAAAAAAGACATCAAATGGTTTGAGTTATTTTCCTTTTAAGTGTGTCATTTAACATTCAAGGCTAAGGAAGAACTCCAGCCCTACTCTGGGGGCATCTGCAAAGCTATGGAAGCCATTGTAATAATGAAAAGCAAGGACATTATACAGGATAACTTTTGGAGAGCAAAAAAAAAAAAAAAACAGTCGATGGTTTCTGACAGTCTTCTCCTGCACAATAAACAATCCTAATTCATTTATGCGGCCTCCTCTATCAAAGATCCCCATTTTGATTTTTTTTTAAATGAAAAAAGCTTTGTTTTTGTACCTTATTTATAACCCAGATGTACATGGATGCTAACATCCTGATGTACCTGCTAAAAAGAACTGCTGCTATTTATTCATTTTGCACATAAAGTGTTTCTTCACAATTTCAATTAAAGAGGTTAGCCAAAGTAGTTTAATTCTGTGGAGTTTATCAACTCAGGGACTTAAACTGCACAGTGATTTATTTTTTGTTCAAACAATGTTTTGTTCTTTAAGTGGAAATTATTTAACCTGGTACCCAGGATCAATTAAATACTGCTACATGCTGCTAACGCTATACTGTACAACAGAATACAGAAAATTAACCACGTGGCTCATACCATAAACAGATTCTTCTACAGTTATGGTGCTACTTATCTGTCCCACTTTTTAAAAACATCATGCTTGTAATAGCTAGATCCAGTAAAATCATTTGCAATACAGAGGACAATGTAGGATGGACAGAAAAGATGCAAATGTGCTCAAACAAAATTAAAAGAAAACATTTAGAGTGAAAGCTAAATTTATTTTACTCAACGTGATTGCTAATGATGTGTGGTGATCTCAAGTGCCTCTATTCTAACTGGTCATAAGGCAGTAAGAATGACCAAAAGTACAGAACAGAAACAAAATATGACAGCTTTTCAATGAGTGTGAATAATGGGGTGCAAAAGAGCAAAGGGGACCTGAATAATAGGAAAGTTGATGCTGAAGGTCACTGATACGGTCTAAAGACCATAATGCCCTAAGACTATAAAAAAAGTAAGTCAGATCTTGGTATACATTGTCAGTGGCAAAAAAAGATAAGATTTTTACAACCCACATGTTAATAGTGAAGCACAGTTTACAGAAATTTGCCCATTTCTTGGGGTGCATGCTTTAAAGATCAAAATGGGATGGAAGCAATGTGGTGAAGGGCAACAAAGGTTTTGTCATTCCAAGTCAGATACTGTATCAGAAAACACACATTTATCAGCATTGTCAGCTTTTCAACAGTGAAAGACAAATGGACAAAGGTCTTTAAATGGAAAGCACATTTTATTGTAACTAAGGCTAATAAAACAGAAGACAAGAAGCAAGGACTCAAAAAGCATTAGCAATAAAAGAACCAACCTGAGCACCATTACTTAACAAAATTAATGAACAGGACTACAAAACAGAAAAGCAAACATTATGTGGACCAGCACACACACAAAAAACACATACCAGGAAATTTGCATAACAGAGGAGGCACTTAAAAGCTAATTATGACACGCAGAAAGTTCAAGAAAGTTAGTTCTGGTTAAAGGTTGGACTTGTACCATTTTATTCATTTTGCATTACACTTGTAATTTTAATTTCTGCCTGCAGAATAATACAATTTGTACATTTATCCCTTATTGCTCTTTCAGCATTTGGAATACTTTATTGGAATGTTTTAAAAGTGCCATACAGGTTCAGTATGAAAATGTTTGAGTCAGCCACATAGAATTCATATTTTTATTTCTGGTTATCTTGAGAATGGAACACAGAAATGTGGTGGAATACTGGAAAAGGGAAGAAAGCCAATGAACAAAACCACTGAGCTAAAGAAAAGAGTAAGCTAATATATGATGTAATGTGCTGCAGTACAGTACATAGTTTTAGTATATTATTTTTTAAAACCAGACTGTAAATTTTTTAATGTTTAGAATACAGTCGACATTTCTAAAAAAAACTGCAACTAATAGCACCAATATTTGATGTACTATTTAATGTGTGATTGATCACATAACCATGTTTTAATACATACAACAGAAACTGTTCAACATGATCACATTTTCAAACCATCTGTATAACCCTACTTTTGCCTTTTCAGGATAGAGCTGCTCCTCTTTATGCAAATTCTTCAATCTGCCACTGATTTTATATGATAACATGATTACTCAACTTAATTAAGCAATGTACATAAAACTGAACTATGTTCTATGTTTGGTATTATTATTTTTTGGAAATTGAAAGTGAAGCAATAACGAAAAATACCTTATTTTGTCTGAATTACAAAAGGTACTGTGGTATAAAATTCCAGATAAAGAAATAACGGAACTTACTGTGTTGTTTACCAATGGTTCCTGAAAAAGAAATTCAGAGAAAATATGCAAGTCAGACTCTCATTAAATGTTACATAAAAAATCCCCATTAATGGGTTTGCAACAATTTACTGTACCATTTTACTTTATAGCCCTCAGTGAGTCATGATTAAACATTTCTAAAAGAATCTTTTACTCTCATACAAAAAGTGACATATTTCTGTGTTTGCAGTTATCGTTTTGCAATGCTAGTGCAACTGCACATTCTAAAATAACCCAATTTCTTACCAAGACATTTAGGGAATATGCTTCTCTAGTCTCTGTGTATTTACTAATGGTCAGTGTGACTATGCAGTTACAAAACAAAAGGTACAAAAGCTGTGCTTGTGTGCAGGAAAATTTATAAAAGCAGCAAAAATAAATGAAAAAGGTGGAAAAAGGACACTAGGCAGAAATCAAGAAAAAACTCTTGCTGATATAAATGGCATAGTAGGAAGACAAGCAGATACCAGATAAAATGGGATAAATGTGACAGTTCATGATTTAGCTATAATCCATGACTGGACACGTCTGGGTTTACCCACAGCTAATGTGAACTGATCATGAAGTCAAAGCTCAATACACTCTAAGGTATCACCTAACATAAACATGAGAAGTCATTGAATACATGCTACATGAGAAGTCATTGAATACATGCTACATGAGAAGTCATTGAATACATGCTACATGAGAAGTCATTGAATACATGCTGCATGAGTAATAAAATCATAAGCATAATACTACTTTGCAGATGTCATTAAGGTTAAGCACACTTCCACAGTTCATCCCATCAAATCAAATCAGAGACGGTCATCAAAACAATACAGAGCTGTCAATTATGAAATTCTTCCAAGACATTGCTAGCACTGGAATTAAAAAAGATTTACAACATCAAATGACAAAACATAAACAAAGGCACTATGAAGGTGAAATGATAAAATAACCAAAGTGCAGAGATCATGCGTAAAGATGAATGCAGTTACTCCATATACGGACTTGACACAGCAGGATCCAAAGCTGCTCTTATAGTTTCACAGAAACCCGTAACATTTATATTCAGTAAAGTTTAGGATCCTGATGAAAAGGAGATAAATGCAACACTTTCATGGTAAGCATTCCACTTGCAGTAATATTTCTCTTTCATGACCACTAATACAATATGAAAAAGCTTGGTCTATTATGCCAGTTCACTAGAAACATAACACATAAATCACTATAAATTCATTCTGTACCATAACTATCAAATGTACAGATTTCATAGAATGTCCAGATTTTTGCCTAATAGTTTTGGTCTGTTCTTCATAAAAAATGTGGTTTTCTGGCAAATCGGTAAGGATTGAATTCACTAAATAATGACAAACATTTGAGTTTCAGGCTTCATTTCCATAAGAAAATGCATGGTAACACCAAAACTTTTATTGTAGCCACTTTCTAGAGCAATATTTAAAAAGTGCCCCTATTTTTGGACCTTTGACCCCTCCCCTTATTTATTTTTGGCTTTATCCAGGTTTATGTTAAAAGGTTGAGAGGTATGGTCTGTACCCACTGCAGGCTACAGACAGTCACCAATTATCCATGACAAGTGGTGTTATGCAAAAGGAGACAGGAAGGTACTTTTATATGAATTAATCAAACGTTAGCTGCGGTGGTGGTGCTGCGGTAGCGTTGTCATCTCACAATAAGACGCTGTCCGGTTCGATTCTCAGCTAGAGCGTCTTCTGTGTGGAGACGTGCGTGAATGGGTGTACCTTCGTTGAAGGTTGTGCGTCAGGGCTGGCAACTCGGCAAGTAAAAATCTATCTGCCAATCATTAGCGGACCGGAGTTCCGCTGTGGCAACCCCTAACCGAGAAAAGCTGAGAGACACAACAAAAAGTTAAAAAGTAATGGTCCACCAGCAATAATCCATCACCCCTGACTTCATGCTAAAGGAGGACAGCTATGTGTATCAAGGAATTTTACTATGTAGTTGGAGAACAGTAATTCCAGCCAACATATGCTCTAGGACCTGGATATGATACATCAGGGTCACCTGGGAATGTCAACTGAAATTCCTGACCAAAGTTGTGGGGACGTTGGGTACTGACAGAAAAACATGTAGATGCAGACAGAAATTTCAGTAAATATCAAACAAACAAACTGCATTATAATCAGCATTGTACATCTTTGGAAAAGACCATATGCACCATAGCAACACATATGCACTGACAGCATGTAGCCTTTCAGGAATTTATTGTCCATAATCACACTCTAACTGGGCAAGAGTGAACTGTATGAACTCCACAGTGACAGCAAAAGTATTAACAGTATTCTGGATGACACAGCAAAAAGTGGTAACTGTCATTCAAGCATCCCTGAAATAAAATGGTATTAATGATTTCATATCTAAAGCTTACAAATCAGCCATAAATGAAATGGATGAAAAGAATTAAGAAAGTGTTAAAAAATGTCCCCCAACACCTTTTGATACCTGATGCGCAGTATTCTATATGCTTATCACAATGCTACATATGCCATGACTAACATGCTAACATTGTTATTCCAGAGTACAAAACAAAGTTTTACATGGGGCTTAATGAGACCAAATGAGAAAACTCAAAAAAAAAAAAAAAAAAAGAAGTTATGTCTTACCATAATGTTCCATCTGAGTTGTCCATCTTCATCTGTCATCACCTGTGGGTTTGGTTCTGATCCCTCTGAACCAACTCGGACATTTCTTAAAACTCACGGACTCAAAAAAAACTCTCGAGCACATCCTTTACCCTAATGCTTAGAGAGAATACCTCAGATAGAGTTTGCTCATAAGTGAAGGAAAAGTAAAAATAAACGAGAGAGACCATATCTGGAGTAGAAATTAAATTCCAAAGGGAAATCTCAGGCGAACGTCTGTTCTTCCAGGAAATCTGTCAGGGGAAGGAGGGAGGGGAGTTGATGACAGATGAAGATTGACAACTCAGATGTAACGTTATGGTAAGACATAACTTCTTTATCTGAAGTTGTCAATCTTCATTTTGTCATCACCTGTGAGACAGAGTCCCCAGCTACTTAGAACCTTGGGTGGACTCAAGGAAGGATACTCCTGAGCACCATCGAGCCAAATGATGCTCCTCCCTTGGAGACCAGGTCTAATTTGTAATGAGTAATAAAGGTATGGGAAGATGCAAAGTTGCAGCTGCACAGATGTCATCCATGGAAGTTCTCGACTGGAAGACAGCAGAAGTAGATACTGCTCTAGCTGAATGTGCTTTTGGTGGTATAGGTAAAGAAATACCCCTCGTCCTACAAATGAAAGAAATACAGTCTGAAATCCACTTAGCTAGGGTGACTTTGATTACAGGTTACCCCAAGTTGATATGTGAAAAGGAAACAAACAGCTGATCAGACTTCCTGATGTCCTTGGTCTTGTCAAGGTAGAATCTTAGTTGTCTGTAAACATCTAACAGATGTAATGAGTACTCCCCCTTGTTAGAATAATTTGAGAAAAACACCAGAAGGTTAATGCATTGATTAATGTTGGTTTTCGGACCGAACGTTGGGTAGAAAGGATGGGTTGGTTCTAAGAAAAACTCTAGCCTTGTGAAAAATCAAATATAGCAGTCTAGGCAAAAGTGCTGAATTTCCGACATTGTTCTAGCAGAGGTCATGAGTGGAGTCTCAAAGGGTTCACTCCTGGGTCCTCTCCTGTTTGGTATCTACTTCTCTGAAGTCCAGGGCAACACGAATGGATTTTGGCTGACAAAGTTCGCAGACGATTGCAAGTTGGGAGCCATAATTAACACCTAATTGACATCCTACAGAAAAGTCTCACTCAGAGCAACAACTGGTGTCTGAACCATGGCCTTAAGCTCAATGCCAAAAAATGTGTTGTTATCCCCTTTGGGAAAAGCCCCGTTCCCATAAATTACACATCGATGGTAGTCCACTTAACACAGAAGGTGTCATCAGAGATCTGGGAACACAGGTTGACTGCAACCTCTCTTTTGAACACCACATTGCCACTGTGGTCAGAAAGTCCTTCTATGTGGCACATCTCATTACTAAGGATTTTGCATCCAGGAAGAAAGAGGTCATTGTCTCCCTCTACTCTTCCCTCATTAGGCCAATCATAGAGTATAATGACCCATTTGGCATGCACCTCACTAGACACCTGCAACAACTGAAAAGGCTGCAAAAGTACCTCACAGAGAGGATCCTAGGCCTTAAACACTTGTCCTGTACAGACTCAAAAAACTCCAACTATTCTCTGTCTCATATCGCCTACTTAGAGGCGATCTCTGCTTGACTTAGAAAGCCGTGTCTGACCCAGCTCTGTTAGAAATGCTACAGCTAAAGAAATCCCAATCCCTCTGTACTACATGCTCCACAGACCTCAACCTCATTACCACAATCAACAGAACAAGCTGGAGGGGCAAGTTCATAACCCAGAGATTGCCCATGCTACGGAATAAACTTTCCATACATGTCAAGCAGAGCACCTCACTGGTCCTCTTCAAGAGAAATCTTGATGAGTGATGGGAAATAGAAAATTCACCCCGGGGATCACTCCAGTGGCTCTACTTGACAGAGGCACTGGGAACTAAGGTTGTGTGGCATGATGCTAGGGTAATCCTATGGGCTAGGCTTGTAAAGGCTCCGGGGCCATTATCCTAGTACACACCTATGAACCTATGAACTGGGGAAGACAGCATATCATGCCTGGCCATTAATGGAATTGGACATACCAAGTTGTCGGCTTGAGAGTTGTAATGTCTGGGTGACTGATGCCTGTCAGGTATGACAGGAGGCCTGGAACTGGATTCAGAACACAAGGTCTTTGTACTAGATGAGGCCATAGGGAGGGGAACCAAATTTGTCAAGGCCAAAAGGGGGCAATGAGGATGATTTTGTTCCTCAAATTGGCTGCTTTCTGTAGAAATGCGGGCATTATTGGGGTCGGAAGAAAGGCGTAAATGAGACTGGGTGGCCAATTGTGAAGAAAAGCATCCCTCAGTAATACCCCCTCTGGGGGTATGAGGGCAAAGTAGCTGCTGCATTTGTTGTTTAGAGGAGAGGCAAAAAGGTCACAACAAGGCTAGCCCCATAATCGGAAAATCCTTTCCAACACTTTTTGGTTGATGGACCACTCGTGAGGTAGAAGAATGCACCTGCTCAATTTTTCTGCTATCACATTGGACTTCCCTGTAATATGCATTGCAATCAGAAAGCAGTTGGATACTCTGAGGGCTTCTTAGCATAAGGTGTAAGATCTGGTTCCACCTGTTTGTTGATGTACCAGACCACTGACATGTTGTCTGTCTGAATCTCAATCGTCCCTAGAGGCAGAGAGTCTTGAAATGCTCGCAACACTAATAGCACCACTCTCATTTCTAGAATATTTATGCACAGATTGGCCTCTGATGGGGACCAAGTGCCTTGGACTTTCTTTCCCTGCCAATGCCTCCCCCTCCCACAAGCTGGAAATCATCCGTGAACACTGTGGCCTTTGGTTGAGGAGGAATGAATGGGCGCCCTTGTAGGACCTGGTTTGAATGAATCCACCATAGGAGATCTCTTTTGCATGTGTTGGTAATTAATATTAGCATTGACAAGGAATGCTGAAGGATGGACCATTGTAGCCATTGTAAAATTCTCAAGTGAAACCTGGCTAGGGGAATAAGAAGTTATGCACTCACCATAACGTTCCATGTAAGTTGTTCCATCTCGCCTTCATTCTTCACTGATGGGTTCGGAGCCGACATGGCCGTTAGCAAAGCTCAAGGTTTACCAGTAGCTCGAGACCTAGCCCCTTATCACATGATTCATTGCTGGAATTACCTCAGACCTTGTTTGCTGCATGTACCATATCCATGTAAGAGAACTACTCTCCCAAGAGAGGAAGAAAGACTGAATAACAAGGATGAGACCGGCCTCTAGGTCAACTATCAGCCAAGGTGGGGGATGGAGGGAGGGACATAAGAATGAAGGCGAGATGGAACAACTCACATGGAACATTATGGTGAGTACATAACTTTTTAATGTGAAGTTGTTCAATCTTGCCATTCATTCTTCACTGATGGGTAGCGTCCCTAGCACCCTCAATCTTAGGTGGCTCATGGGAGTACATTCTTCAGGGCCATAGACCCAAAGGAAGCCCTGTCCCTGGAGGCCTTATCAACTTTGTAATGAGTGATAAAGGTATGAGGTTTAGACCAAGTGGTTGTAGCACAAATGTTATCAAGGGACAATTTGGCTTGGAATACAGAAGACGTAGAAACTGCTCTGATAGAATGAGCTTTAATCTTGTGTAGTAAGGGCATATTAGCAGCTGAATAAACAAAAGTGATACAATCAGATAGCCATTTAGAAAGTGTTGTTTTAGCCAGTGGTCTACCTTTTCTGGCTTCAGAGAAAGACACAAAAAGCTGGTCTGATTTTCTAACATCTTTTGTTCTGTCCAAATAATATCTGAGCTGTCTGTGAATGTCAAGTTTGTGCAGCATATACTCTAGTTTGTTGGAATGGTTAGGGAAAATGACTGACAACTCAATGACTTGGTTGATATTAGATTCCGAACAAACTTTGGGCAAAAAAGAGGGGTTTGTCCTAAGAGATACTCCATCAGCATGAAAAATCAAATAAGGAGGGCTGATAGATAAGGCTTGAAGTTCTGACACTCTGCAGGCAGAAGTAATAGCCACCAGAAATATGGTTTTCCATGATAAAAACTTGAGATCACAAGATGATGCTGGTTCAAATGGGGGGAGAATTATACGAGACAGCATAAAGTTTAGATTCCAAGGAGAATAAGGAGTTTCCACTGGAGGCCTCATGTGAAAGGTTCCTTTGAGAAAGGCCTTGGACAACTTGTGGAACATTATGTCCAGCCCTTCCACTCCGAGATGAAAATTAGATATAGCAGCCAACTGGACCCGAACTGTAGAGCTGCAGCTCCTTTATTAAAAATCATAGTCAAGAACTCTAAAATGGATTTCAAAGGGGCTTGATAAGGATTAATGTTCTGCTCAGAAGCCCATATGGAAAATCTCTTCCACTTACTAAGATATAATCTTCTGGTGGACGGCTTATGGGAAGACAAGATCATCTGCCTTGTCTCATCAGAAAGATCATGAAGCCTGGCTATGAGGGGAACTGGAGCAGCCAAGCTGTGAGCTTCAGTGACTGCAATGAAGGATGGAGGTCCCCCGACGGATGTGTCAGAAGGTCTGGAACTGGGTCCAGAATTCATGGACCCTCCAATAGATGATGATGATGATGATGATGATGATGATGATGATGAAGAAATGGTAATCAAATCTACCAAGGCAAATGAGGGGCGATAAGAATGATGGTCCTCCCCAGCGACATTGCTTTCTGTAGAAGTCTGAGTATTAACAGGATTGGTGGAAATGCATAGAGGACACCCAGGGGGCCAATCGTGTACGAGTGCATTTCTCGGGGCTCTCCTGGAGGGGGAATCAGGGCAAAGTAGCTGCTGCATTTCATGTTGATGTGACTGGCAAACAGACTGCAGCAAGGCTAGCCCCATTTGCGGAAAATCCTGTCCGCAATCTCTTGCTTGAGGGACCACTGCTCAGTTTGTCTGCTATCACGTTGGATCTCCCCGGAATGTGCATTGCCAACAGAAAGCACTGGGAAGAGACAGCCCACTGCCAAACTCTGAGGGCTTCTTGGCAAAGGGGGTAAGACTTGGTCCCACCTTGCTTGTTAAAGTACCAGACTGCTAACATATTGTCTGTCTGAATCGCAATCGTCCCTAGAGGAAGAGAGTCCTGAAAGTACTGCAACGCTAGAAGTACTGCTCTCATCTCCAGGACATTGATATGCAGATGTGACTCTTGATCCATCCATGTGCCTTGGGCAGTCTTTCCTGAAAATGCCCCCCACCTCCACCCTATCAGGGAAGTGTCCGTGGTCACAGTGGCTACTAGAGGGGGTAGTACAAAGGGGCATCCTATGGTTACATGAAGAGACATCAACCACCACTGGAGATCTCTCTTGCAAGAGTTCATAATTAAAATCATATGATTCATTGGAAGTTCCTGATAAGACCATTGAGTAAACAGCAGCCATTGAAGAATTCGCATATGCATCCTTGCTAATGGTATGGCCAAGATCGCTGCAGCCATCAAACCCAATACTTTTAAAACTTCTGCAGCTGGTGCTCTGTCCTTCGATACCAATGAGCTGATCTGCTGGCGAAGAAGAAAGACTCTCTCAAATGGAAGTCATAGAGTGGTGGTTGAAGTGTCTAACTCTGCCCCCTATAAAGACGATATGCTGCGATGGGGATAAGGCAGACTTTTCTGAGTTGATTGTAATACCTAAGTGATTGCAGAGTGTCAGAGTGTATTCTCTTGCCTGAATCAGTTGATGCCTGGTGGTGGAGGTAAGAAGCCAATCGTCGAGATATGGAAACATCTGGAATCCTGGACACCTCAGGTGAGTCGTGACCACTGCCATACATTTGGTGAACACTATGGGGGCTGTAGTGAGACCAAAGGGCAGGGCCCGAAACTGATAATGATTGGCTCCCAGCCGGAAACGCCGAGGATCTCTGGATGGCCTGGTCATTTTTATGTGGTAGCACGCATCCTTGAGATCTATCGAGCACATCCAATGGTCTCTCCTTAAGAAGGGAAGTATAGACTGTAGCATGATCATCTGGAACTTCTATTTCTTGACAAATTGGTTGAGTCTGCTGATGTCCAAAATAGGTCTCCAGTCCCCTGTTTTCTTTGGAATCAAAAAGAATGTTGAGTAAGTTCCGGATCCTATCTGGTCTGGGACCGGCTGGATGACTTTTCTCTAGCAACTTGCGGACCCTCTATAGTTGCTTGTTCTCTGTAACTGGTTGGAACGTCCAGGATTCTCTGGGTCTATATTAGAACACTGAACATTTGAAATGTTAGGTGTTCTAATATCGAAGTAACAGGTTGTTCATTTCTGTTGCTTCGGTATTTTCAGCGCTCTGGTGGAAAGTTACGGGTTGGGCTCAGGTAAGTGTGCGATTGTGTGGACATGTGGGTTAGGTGAGTTAGGGTTAGGGCGCGGGTAAGGTGACTGTGCGATAGTGACGGACCTTAGGGTTAGGGTTTGAGTTAAGGTAAGTGGATAGTTAGTGGTGTTTGTATAGTTAAGTGAAGGGTTAGATGTTAGAGTCTAGGTGTATGTGTGTGGATTGCTGTTTGTTTGGTGTGGTTGTGTGCATGTGTTTTGGAACAGCAAATTTTTTCCCTAGGAAAAAAGTTGCTGTTCCGAACGTTCAATGTTTTTTTTTAGATTGCTAGGGTTCGATATTAGAACACTCAACATTTTGAATGTTCGGTGTTCTAATAAAGACCGGATTCCCCTTGGGGGTGTGGGTAGAGTGGAGAACGGTATGAAATACTCCCTGGAAATAATACTTTGTACCCAGTTGTCATTTGTTATATCTCACCAGGTGTCTAGGTGCAAGAACAAGCGACCCCCCCCAACTGCCTCCAGAGCATGACAGTCGGGCCTCCCTTCAGGAGCGCTGATAGGTCTGACCCAAGAAGTGATCTCTGTCACCCTGGTGCTGTGGACTCCTCCTCTGCCCCTAGAAGGGGGTTCACCACGTGTGTCCTGAAAGGCTCCTTGGGCTTTTCATTACCACATCTTCCCACCCCTCTGGCCTGCAAGTATTTCTGCTTCTTGAACTGTTTTAAACTGTTTAAAGTTGTTTTTGCACCTGCACTTTTAAAGTTTGCCCTGTTTGTTGCATTTACCTGTTGAGGCTACACACTCAAGTGCGCTAGCCTGTGTTACATATTTATAGCATTTTCTTCCTGTTTGCTGCAAAAAAGAAATAAAACAAAAAATTATCCTTGTTTTCCGTCTTTCCTGACCTAGAGTAGTCCAAATACAGGCTTTGCTGTATTCTGGACTTTTGGAAGGTTCCTGTGTTGCCCATTTCCTTTCTTGGATAAAGGGAGGCTTCTTTGTTCACCAGTGGCAGTGGGGAGCTTAGAGCAGCCTATCTAACCCTGGAGGAGTGTTCCCAGCACAAGAATCTGGTAGTCTACTGGCTGTTTTGGGCCAATTTCTAGCTCTTTCAAGTCCCCCTGTATAAAACCCACTTTGGCACAGTTTTTGCGCTTGTTACTACTCAGCCAAGCTCCTTGTGGTCCTGCGGAGTGGTGCTAGCAGCAGAGAGGCTAAAAGAGCGACTGCTAACCTTATAAAAGTGTTTTTTTCCTGCTACTACCTGGGCGACTGTCCGCTCTAGCTAAACTGCAAGTATTTCTGCTTCTTGAACTGTTTTAAACTGTTTAAAGTTGTTTTTGCACCTGCACTTTTAAAGTTTGTCCTGTTTGTTGCATTTATCTCTTGAGGCTACACACTCAAGTGCGCTAGCCTGTGTTACATATTTATTGCATTTTCCTGCTGTTTGTTGCAAAAAAGAAAAAAAAACAAAAAAATTATCCTTGTTTCCCGTCTTTCCTGACCTAGAGTAGTCCAAATACAGGCTTTGCTGTATTCTGGACTTTTGGAAAGTTCCTGTGTTGCCCATTTCCTTTCTTGGATAAAGGGAGGCTTCTTTGTTCACCAGTGGCAGTGGGGAGCTTAGAGCAGCCTATCTAACCCTGGAGGAGTGTTCCCAGCACAAGAATCTGGTAGTCTACTGGCTGTTTTGGGCCAATTTCTAGCTCTTTCAAGTCCCCCTGTATAAAACCCACGTTGGCACAGTTTTTGCGCTTGTTACTACTCAGCCAAGCTCCTTGTGGTCCTGCGGAGTGGTGCTAGCAGCAGAGAGGCTAAAAGAGCGACTGCTAACCTTATAAAAGTGTTTTTTTCCTGCTACTACCTGGGCGACTGTCCGCTCTAGCTAAACTGCAAGTATTTCTGCTTCTTGAACTGTTTTAAACTGTTTAAAGTTGTTTTTGCACCTGCACTTTTAAAGTTTGTCCTGTTTGTTGCATTTATCTCTTGAGGCTACACACTCAAGTGCGCTAGCCTGTGTTACATATTTATTGCATTTTCCTGCTGTTTGTTGCAAAAAAGAAAAAAAACAAAAAAATTATCCTTGTTTCCCGTCTTTCCTGACCTAGAGTAGTCCAAATACAGGCTTTGCTGTATTCTGGACTTTTGGAAAGTTCCTGTGTTGCCCATTTCCTTTCTTGGATAAAGGGAGGCTTCTTTGTTCACCAGTGGCACTGCGGAACTTAGAGCAGCCTATCTATCCCTGGAGGAGTGTTCCCAGCACAAGAATCTGGTAGTCTATTGGCCGTTTTGGACCAATTTCTAGCTCTTTCAAGTCCCCCTGTATAAAACCCGCTTGGGCACGGCTTTGCGCAATTTTGCGCATAGCGCAGCTCCACTTAATTGTGTTTAAACCATTCTCGGCTCCACAAAGTTTGCTCTTCACTTTTTCCCTTAGAACTGATCTAGTTCTCATAATAAACACCCAATTCCTACTCTAAAGCCTGGCACTTGCTCACTGAAGCAATTATATAAGTCAGCACTAAAAAATTAAAAGCACTACACCCTCACAAACTCCCCTTGAGTACCTTGTTTCCCATTGGCCCTTTTTTTCAATTAAAAAGGAATTCCCAATACTATTCTAGCATGTACAAAGGTCAGTTGTCAATCTCTTCTCCGGTCCAGCTGGTGAATCTGGGAATCTTGAGGCAATGTTACAAATGCCTCATGTACACAGACAACCCTCTCCTCCTCCCAACAAATTCCAACACATGCGAGAGATGCAACCATATAGCCAAACTGGAGGCTAAGCTCTCTCAAGCTCAGTACTGGCTTAACCAGTCAGGAGGAGAAGTTAACCACACTCACTACAATTCCAGTCTCACATAGACCTACCACGACAGCAAACCAAACACATAAACACACAAAAACATACTCGGAGGCTCTAAATAAAAATCTGCCTAAGCAGCAGAGACCTCCAAAGCAGACACCCAAGTAACTGCTACCACAAAACAAAACACGTGCAACACATAGCTCACAAAGCCAGTGTGCCGAACAGTCACAGCCCTTAAGGCTAAACAACACACCTGATACACTTGTAATAGGTGACTCTATCGTCAGGCACACTGACGTCCCGCTCACCAGGCTGAACAGGGAGAAGGTCACAGTGAGCTGCCTGTCGGGCACTAGGATCCACCACATAACACAAGCACTCAGGTCACTCCAAGGCAAGTACAAATATGACTCAGTCATTGTCCATGCTGGTGTGATTGACCTGAGACGTACCTCCCTGGACTACATGAAAAGAGACATAGAGGAGCTCTCTGAGCATGTAGCCCAGGCCGGTATGACCCTGACCTTGAGTAGCATCTTACCCTCACCAAGAATGATGCCACAATATGAAGACAAGATGATCAATTTCAACAATTGGCTTAAGTATTGGTGTCATTCAAAGGGGATCCAATGCCTGTCAGCCTGGGATGACATGCTCGACACGCCACGATGCTTTGCTAGGGACGGCTTGCACCTGTCACCCCTGGGCTTTCGGATATTGGCAAAGGCTCTTGCCACCCCCATAGTGCCTTTTTTAGGCAAGGCTCAAAAGACAAACCCACCTCCATAGGTATCACAGCCAGAAGTCTAAACCTCAAGATGCACGCACTCAAAACTCTCCTTAGCATGGGAACATCGATATCTGTGCAGTAACAGAAACCTGGTTCAAGGCTCCCAAGAGCACCCCAGCACTACCAGGTTATACCTCATACCATGCTTTTCAGCCCCAAAACTTGGACCGAACCACAAAAGGAGGGGGAGTATCAATATTCGTCAAAGATACCCACACCTCCAGGTTGGTGGCACAGCACGAAGCATCAGAGACTATCCATGTGCACCTACAGACACTGGATCCTACCCAGTTCGGCTTTGTTAAGGGCAGATCCTGCCTCTTAAACCTGGTCGATTTCTTTGAAACAGTCACCAAGGCCATTGACGAGGGGAAGGTGGTCCACACAGCCTACCTGGACCTCGCAAAAGCCTTCAATATAATACCCCACTCGGGCATTATAGATAAGCTCACCAGCTTAAATATAAACCCCTATGTCACTAGATGGGTTGCAAACTGGCTCAAGGACAGAACCCACATGGTTAGAATTGCTGGAGCCATGTCAAGACTCCAAACCAGTTACAAGTGGCGTCCCACAAGGCTCAGTCCTGGGACCTCTCTTGCTCGGTATATATTTTTCGGAGGTACAGGCCAACACGGAAAGACTGTGGCTGACCAAGTTCGCAGATGACTGCAAACTAGGTGCCATAATCAACTCTCCAGCCGACACAAGCATCCTACAAAAGGGCCTCATAGAAACAGACAACTGATGCCAGAGCCATGGCCTCAAGCTAAACACCAAAAAGTGTATAGTCATCCCCTTTGGCAAAATCAAAGTGCCCACAAATTACCACATAGGTGGTAATCCATTAAGTACGGAAGAAGTAATTAGGGACATGGGGACCCAAGTTGATAGCAAGCTCTCATTTGAAAACCACGTGGCCAAAGTGGTTAGAAAAACATTTTATATAGCCCACCTAATCATGAAGGAAATCACATCTATATCAGGGGAGGTCATCGTGCCTCTTTACTCATCCCTCATCAGGCCCATAATTGTGTACAATGCCCCTTTTGGGATGTACCTTACCAGACACCTGCAGCAACTGCAAAGACCCCAAAAGTACCTCACCAAGAGGATCAAAGAGCTCAAACAGATGCCATATGCTGCCCGGTTAAAGAAACTCCAGCTCTACTAAGTGGCATACCGCCTGTTCAGAGGCGATCTGTGCCTGACGTATAAAGCCATGTCCAACCCGGAATTAATGGACATGCTGCACCTCAGAAAATCCAAATCCCATCGAGTTACGCACTCGAGAGACTTGAACCTCAGCACTGAAATAAATAGGACATGCTGGAGGGACAGATTCATAACCCAGAGGGTCCCTTCACTCTGGAATAAAATCCCAGTCCAGGTTAGGCAGAGTCCCTCATTGACTCTCTTCAAGAGGAATCTTGATGAGTGGATGGGAGATCGTAGGTTTACCCCGGGTATCACTTCTGTGTCACTGTTAGACAGAGGCACAGTACACTAACCTCGAAAAAGGACATAGCAAAATTCATTTAAAATGGGTGGCAAAAGCCAAACACACTCTGGCTAGGCTTATAAATGCCCTAGGGCAGATAGCCTAGTATGAAAAGCAGACTCCGATGGCAGACAGAGTCTTTCCCTCCTGCTCACACCTGGTGAGAGTTTCCTTCACTTTGGGCCCAAAAAGAGATGAGCTATCAAAAGGGGTGTTGACAAATGAAGACTTAAAGGGCTCCGCGAAGGAACACATGCGCATCCAGGAATGTCCTCTGAGAGCAACTCCTGTACCTGCTGCCCTACTCATCCCATCGGCTGCATATGATATGAGCCGCATGGACGAGTTCACAATGGAATTTAGGGTAGCAAGCTGGGAGGCAACTTTGTTGGAAGCCCCTGCAGCTACAGCACCCTGAAGAGTACCTCCCAACTCCTTAAGGAGATCTCTTTGCAGTCTGGTGAAATGGGTCAAATAGTTCAGGGATCAGAGTGTAAAAGTCACTGAACATGCGTTTCCTGTATTGATCCATGATCCTAGACTCTCTGTTAGGAGGATGAATTGACGAGGAAGTCTCAGAAATGTCCTTCTTGGTGGCCGCCGCCACCACCACCATGGCATCAACAGGGACTCCCTTGGTCAAGAAGGCTTTATCCACGGGGGCAAAAATAAACTTGTTAGGCCTGCGAGGGACAGGTTCCATGGACTCCGGTGACTCCCACGCTCTCTGAGAGACCAGCTGCATGAGCTCATCGAAGGGAGGAGACACCCAAGAGGTGGAAGGTTGAGACCCGAAAGCCTTCAGGAGAACTGACTCGTCCTCAGTAGGGCTTTTGGACTGCCAATCACCCCTCTGCCTAAGGATCTCAAGTATCTCAACAAAGGAGATATCTTCAGAGGGGGATCGTGGGGACCCTTCTGACTCATCCAAGTCAGTGTCAGATGTCAAGGACTCCTGTGGGGAGTCCAAGTGTCTCCTCTTACATAATCTCTTCCTGGGAAACTCCCCAGTGGGAGCCTCTGGGGAGGTCTTGGAGAGCAAGGGGTGCCCTCTGGAGCTACCTGAGGTTCAGGGTCTCTACGGTGGGCCTGGACGATGGAAGCAGAAGCGGAAACAGGCACGCTGGGGGAAGAAGAGGCCATACCTGGTGTCGAGGATGTCTTTGAGGACAAGACTCTCCTCATGGCTTTGAAAGCATCACGGCTCCGATAAGGAGTCAACGGACCCGAAGGAACCGCCAGCCCCTCCCGCACCGAGGCCGTGGGCTCCGAGCCAGAGGTAGGAGCCAAACTCATCCGAGCTGAGGTCCCGACAGGAAGAGTCGGCACCGGCAAGTCGGTGCGACTATCCTCCCCAGACCCGACAGGAGAGTGTCAGCCCCTAAAGTTCCCGGTCGGCACCGAGGACATCAGAGTAGATGGAACCGATGACACCGGAGCAGGTCTTGGCTCCAAAGGCTCCATGATCAGCAGGTCAGCCCCCTCTGACTCCGAAGATCCGATGCGGCTCGGAGGAGGAGTAGTCAAGTTCGGGGTGGTGGTTTACGGTTCCGATGCTCAGGTCGGAGCAGACAATTTAGCAAGGCCTGGTGCCCGTAAGAGCTTCTGCACCAATCGGTCCATATCCAAATCCGAGAGGCTGATAGAAGACCTAGAGGAGTGCACTGATAGTGCAGATTGGAGATTGGAGAAGTGAAGATGCAGGTCTCTCAGAGACCAGCTCCAGAACTGTGGGCCGGCTCTGAAATGAAGAGACACTCGGCTCCAAGAGCTGTGGAGCCAAAGTCCCAGAAACCTCCACTTTCTTAGACATTTTTGATTCTTTAGATGCTTTGGAATCTGCAGAGGAGTTAGAGGACTTGCTGGCCCCATCCTGGTCACTCAAAGCTTCAGCAAAAGGATGCTTCAGCAAACCCCTATCCACAAGCTTCCTTTTCCTCTCCAAAAGAACCCTTGCAGAAAAGGAATAGCAAATGCTGCAGGACTCCTGCAAGTGCACCGCACCTAGACAATAAATGCACTGAACGTGCCCATCAGTGACAGACATCTTTTTGCCCACAGTCTGGACATTTTTTGAATCCAGACTTCGGGTGTTTTGTCTTTTTCCTGAGACATATTAGAAACAACTTTAGGCTTAATTCTAAACACAACCCACACAAGCCTAAATAGAGCCTGAAAGTAATATAACCAACTAGACTCAAGTGAACCTGCCTGAGATATAAAACACACTCTAAACTATGGCCCGGAGAAAAACAGGGCTAAACTATGTAAATATCTATCTCTAACTACACATTAAATATACACACTATTAATGCAATTAACTATAACAGAGAAACAGACATACTCTAAGTAGTACTAGAACAACGCACTCTCTAAATAACTAGGCCCAACACGAGGCCACAACTATAGTAAATAGTAAAGGCACCAAGGGAAAGCTGAAATAGAAAGGGTTACAGTAGCTATATAACTGCTACTTATGTAAATATTAGAAGAAAAGGTATGAAACAACTTGTGAAAAGCGCTTTTTTTCTCAAAAAAAAGGCTTGAGTGAACTGGAACCACTGAGATCCGTGCTGTGGCAAACTAGATCTGAGGTAATTCCAGGAGTGCATCATGGGATAAGGGGCTAGGTCTCGAGCTACTGGTGAACGTTGAGCTTTGCTAACGGCCGTGTTAGAGCTGATGGATCGGCTCCAAACCCATCAGTGAAGAATGAACGGCGAGATTGAACAACTTCACATCAGGACTTATGGTGGCTGTCATTGATCCTAATGCTTGGTGAACTAGTGATAGAACTCTCTTTCATGTAATAGAGTATGTAGTTAAATCTGGACAGTTTCCAATCAAGATGGAGGGAGTAAGGCAATGGAGGTTCTTGTGTCTAACAACACTCCTATAAATGTTAGATTTTGTATTGGTTCCAGCAAGGATTTGTCAAAGTTGACTGTGATGCCTAGATGGTCACATAATTGTAGAACTTTTTGTTTTGCTATTAGTAGTAGTTGCCTGTTAGTAGTGGAAATGAGCCAGTTGTCTAAGTACGGAAACACATGGAATCCTTGCAGTCTTAAGTAAGCTGTTACTACTGCCTTGCATTTGGTGAACACCCTGGGGGCTGTGGTGAGACCAAAGGGCAGAACTCTGAATTGGCAATGGCTGGCTCCCAGCCAGAAGCAAAGGAATCTCCTTGAATATCTGTCTATCTTTATGTGGTAGTATGTGCTCTGAAGATCTATACAGCACATACAGTTGTCCTTTCCTAAAAACGGAAGAATGGACTGAACTATGACCATCTGGAATTTGATTTTTCTAACAGATTTGTTCAGTTTACTGAGATCCAAAATTGGTCTCCAGTCCCCTGCCTTTTTTGGTGTAAAAAAGAATCTTGAGTAAAATCTGGATCCTATTTGGTTTGGTGGGACTTCTTGGATGACTCTTTTTTTCTAGCAGGTTTTGAATTTGAATATCTGCCTTTTCCCCCTGACTGGGTGGAACATCAGGAAAGCTCTCTGGACTGGGAGGAGAAAGGGAAAAGGGAATTATATAGCCTCTGTAAATGATTATCTGCACCAAAGTATCGGAGGTGATTTCTTGCCAGGCTTTTAGGTGCAGGGATAAGCGATCCCCAATTGCCTTCACAGGCGGACAATTGGGCCTCAGTTCAGGAGTGCTGGAAGGGTTTCCCAAAGAAGGAATCCTGGAAACCCTGATGTTGCAGGTCACCTCTGCCGCGATGGGGCATCTTCTATTACTGTTCCCCCCCTCTGCCTCTGGGAAACCTTCACTCTGGGAGGTCCCCTTGGACTTCCTGAACTACAGTTTGCCTGTTCCTCACTGGTTCCTAGAGAAGAACCTCTGAGGAGAAAGGAGAAATGGCAGAAAGGGTCTTCCCATCCTTCTCATACCTGGTTAAAGTGTCTCTAACAGTTGGTCCAAAAAGAGAATAGCTGTCAAACGGTGCACTGATAAACAAAGACTTGAAGGGCTCTGCAAAATTGCACAAGTGCATCCAGGCATGCCTTCTTAGGGAAATGCCTGAACCCACTGCTCTTGCCATTCCTTCGGCAACATGAGAAATGAGCCTCATGGACGAATTGGAAATGGATGTCATGGTAGCTAGCTGAGAGGTGCCTGAATCCCATACCTCTTCAGAAAGAGCTCATGAGAGAGTATCTGACAGGTCCTTTCAATCTCATAAAATGTGCCAGGTAGTTCAAAGACTGCAGGGCAAAGGTCAACGAAGCATAAACTTGCTTCACAAATCTATCCATCACCTGTGACTCCTTGTTGGGGGGATGGAGAGAGGAACTTTCTTCCACTAGCTCTTTTTTAGTGGCCGCTGCTACCACCATGGCATCTACAGGAACTCCCTTAGTCCCAAAAGGCTTATCCTTTGGAGCTGTGATTATTTTTTCTGGTCTCTTAGAGATTGGGTCAGTGGCATCAGGGGCCTTCCACATCCGATGAGAGATCAATTCGATGAGCTCGTCAGCGGGTGGAGATGCCTGAGAAGTAGCTGGAGAGGTACCAAAGGCCTGCAGGTACACAGATTCCTTGGTTGAAGGGTTGGGGGACTTCCAACCACCTCTCTAAGTATTTCTAGGAGGTGATCTGGGGGAACCTTCAACCTCATTGAAACCCGTGTCTTCTGTGATGGACTCTTCTGGAGACTCTAGGTGCTTTCTCTTACATGATTTCTTCAGAGGGACCTCCTTAGGGGGAACATCTGGGGAGGTTTCGGAAGAAGAAAGGGTACCTGCTGGGTAACCTGAGCTTGCTGTACCCACTGACCTGTGGAGGAGTTGGTTGATGGTCCAGACCTGAAACAGCCAGTGACAGGGGCTACAAGGTGGAAGAAACCAACCTGACACTGGAAGTAGCCAACACTCTTCTTGGCCTTGAAGGCTGACCCACCAGAAGAGAAGAGGCGCTCTGGGGCCACAAAAGAAGACCTCGGCTCTGATGTCCCCCTCATCCCAATGAGGTGCCCATCAAAACTGAAGTCAGACCCAAACTCATCCGTGTTGATTCACCGTGGAACCAAGGTTGCACCAATAAACTGGAAGCAGACCCCAATGACTTGGAACCAACCACTAAGCTGCGGCCCAACAGGACTTTGGTTCTGACACAACTGAAGTGCTCAGGGCAATCATCTATTCTGAAAAAAAAAGAGAAATTTGGAACCAACACAGTTCCAGAAAGCTTGCAACCGAGTAATCTAAAGTACCCGTGGAGGTTAGAGGAGGAGGATTGGAAGGAGAAATGGAAGGTGTTGGTGCCTGTCACTATGGGGTAAGAGCCGACAGAGTGCCCGTCACACTTTAGGCCCAAAGTATCTTTATCACCAACCTCTCCAGGTTGACTTCAGTGAGACTCCTGAAAGAACAGACAGAGACTACCAAGGAGGACTTTGTTTTACGTAAGAATGGAGACGGTGGCCAGTCAGTAAAGGGGTCCAGTAAAGGTGAATACTGGGTCCTTGCTAGAAGAGTAAATGGCAGAGACAATTTGTTCTGGAGCAGATGAAGGAAATGGAACAGAGGAAGCAGCAATCGGTTCCAAACTACCCATGTTTTTTTCTTTTTTTGGCTCGGTGCAGAGGAAGTACTCGGAACCGAGGTAGAGCATTTCTTTGCCTCCAAGGATCTAGAGGAGGAGGAGGAAGAAGTAGCATGCCCAGATTTATGTTTGGCCTTGTCTAGAGATACAGATATGTCCTCCCCAAAAGAAGAGGGAGAAAAGGCCTTTCAGAATAAGTTTATTCTTTCTATCTACCAATGCTCTGTGACTGAAAGTGTGGCAGATAGAACAGTCCTCTTTAAAGTGCAAGGGTCAAGACAATATGCACATAGTGAATCCTGGTCAGAAAAAGGAATTCTGTGACTGCATTTGGAACATTTTTTGAAACCAGACTGAGTCTTCTCTTTATTAGCCTTCTTTCAGAGAAGGTAGCGATGGCAATGCCCACACACACTTAGGAAAAGGTAACCAGAAAAAGTCAATAAGACAAAAAAGATTTTTTTTTTTTTTGAAAAGAAGTTACCAACAATGCCAAACAGAAGACTTACCAAGCGGTAAGAGGGGAGGGTAAGAGTTACCAGCAATGGTACGAAAGAGCCATCTAGTGGTAGTCGGAAAGAGAGAGAGATTAAGAACAAGAAAAAAAATTCTGCCTAAAAAACATCTGAAAGCTTGGAAAAGATGCAATAGATGAAAAATAAGCTTTTAAACAATTTTAGAAGGGAAAGGAAGAATATTAAAGTAAAATATTTGACTTAACTGTTAGGCTCGAGACCAAAATGGAGAAACCACGTCTGAAGCTGAAAGCGGCAAAAGAGATCTGAGGTAATCTTCCAAAGCATTATGGGTAAGGGATGTGCTTGAGAGTTTTTTGGAGTCCACAAGCTATAAGAAATGGCTGAGTCACTTCTGTGGGATCAGAAACGAACCTGCATGTGATGACAAAATGAAAACTGATAACTTCAGATAATTTAATCAAAGCTTGAAATTGGATGATCAGAAAATATAAATGGAAGATTGCAAGTTAACCAAACTGTTTCAGGGAATGGAACCCAAGGGAAAGTGGTTAACATAAGACAGTACACTTGGAGAATACATTTATTTATATGTTTGTTTAATGGGAAGTTTTAACTGAGTATTACCTAGTTATATAAGCTCCAGTGACAAAGTAAAATGCAATAACACCTCAAACATGCAAAACAACAGAAAGGCACTATGTTGTTGGGATCAGCTGCATTTCATAACACTATTTGCTTGCATGTTGGATATAAACACTGAGGAGGCTCTAAGTACCAACCACAGACATTTACTATCATGGCAGCAACTGAAATCATGTGACATCCTGAATGCATGGTTATCCATATGGGATCCTTAAAGCTACACTACACTATAAAAATTATCTTGTTCCTTAAGCTAAATGCTTGTCATTTATACAAAGAAAAGATGTTCAGAATTCTATACTATACTATACTATACTAGGGAGGTCACATCATAAACATACAATCATATGCTTGATACAGGTACACAAAATAAGATGCATGGTGGCCATGCAGTACAAGTGACACATCTTGACTGTGAAGGTCTTCAACGCCAGTCCTCATGCAGGCATCATACAAAAGCTAAATGCTTTAAAATCAACCCATATGTGCTATGATGGATGGAAAACTGGCTGAGAGGGAGAAACCACACAGTGTGAGTTGCAAGTACCTCATCAGTCAATATGAAAGTGGCCAGGTGAGTCCCTCTGGGCTTGGTGCTGGGATCTCTCCTTTTTGGTATTTACTTCTCATATCTCCAAGCTGACAGCCAAGACCTCAGAGGCTAACAATGTCTGCAGACAATTGCTAATTTGGAGTTATTGCCCAGTCACGCTATGACACCCAGATCTTTCAGAATAAACTCTTCCTAGTAAACTCTTGGTGTACTAATGAATGGGCTCAAAGTAAATTCAAAAAAGTAGTATCATCACTTTTAGTACACAATCGCTCCCCCATCACACTATATAAACAATGCACTACTACAAAACAAAAACTGGGTTGATAGCTCCCTCTCTTTTTACAACCACATGATAAAGGTTGTCAGGAAATACTTTTACTTAGCCCAGATAAGTGCAAAAGGAATATCATCAAGATCTAAAGAGATAACAGCTAGTTCACATTCAGCATTTATCAGGACGATTATTAAATAGTACACCCCCTTTGGGATGTATCTCACTAAACACATTAAACTATTAAAAAGAGCCTAAAGGTTCCTAACCAAGAAGATCACAGGCCTAAAGTCATGAGCTAACAAAAGAGGATGGAAGCTCTCTCCTTTTATTCAGTGTCTTATAGACCTTTAAGAGGAGATCTCTGTCTTGCTTACAGATCAGATAGTACTGGGCTTCCTGTTTCTTTACAAGTCCAATATTTCCACCAATAATAGAACAAAGGAACTTAAATATTTAACAACAAATACAACACATGGGATGGACAGGTTTATACCTCAGAGCCTCCTAAACCTCTGGAATAAACTTCCCCTACATGTTAAACAGTGTTACCCTATTACCTTCCTTTAAACATAAATGAGGTGACTGGATGGGTATCTACAAATTTACTCCAGGATTGATTGGTAAGACCCTGCTGGAAAAAGGAAGCGTTGCCTGAGGGAGAGTACTGGCAAAGCATAAATGGTTTCAATAAAATAACAAAATGATTGAGTTCAAAATATTGTAGTTATCTGATGAAGTTTTGACTTTCAAGACGAAAGCGCTTATATTGTGTTCAAGAATAAATTATCTGGCATTTGCTTGTAGCATTGGACTTCTGGTGTGATTTTTCAAAGCATAAATGGTCATGGGATAGAGGCCTTGGAATATCTGTGAATTTATAATTCCAGTATCCATAGGTCAAAGGTGAGATCACAGACTCATAGTCCTAAAAAGGTCCTCATAGAGTTTATGTCCAGTTCCTCAAGGTTGAAATTCAAATGTATCTACACAAGAATGAAATGCAATGAATAATATGCAACAAGAACATTCATAGTTAGGCAAAAGCTTTAAAATTCAGTCTTTGTCATCATAACCTGTTACAAGGTCACCTCATCTGTACGGTGTTCTTTATTAATCTCCCAGACCTCATTACTTCACAGTCACTTGAAGAAGATAAAGTCAAAGTTAGTATATCAGTCACATCTGGTAAAATGTCACTATTGAGTAATGTGTAAACCTCTCTTGAATCATGCATCATGCTTGAACAACTTAGAATTAGTTTCTTTTTTCTGTGGATTATGTCACATCCTACTGAACTACATTTCTTTCAGACATCTTAGCAGTCCAGGTTCAGAATGGTCCAGTCCTGTATAAATGCCTCTGTTATCTCTGAGTTTTAGACCTTCTTCATGGTCAAAAATGTAGTATCTCAGTACATTTACTTGATCATTTACGACAGCCTGTTATTGTTCTAAGTTTTTGTCAAGTAGATTCTGTTTTTTTTCTCCAGGCTGTAGTACAGATAATATATCTTGGCCAATTTTGTTGCATATTTCTGACAAGCTGACTGAACATTTGGGATTTTTTCAGGTTGAAAAAGAAAAAAATAAGATGGGTAAGTTTGTCTTCATTTTACCTCCCATAAACATCTGAGCAGGTGGCCTAGCTCTGCGGTGTTCAGAGACAGAGCTCTTACTATGACCCAGACAACCAGTCTGATTAGTGGTTTGAGCACTGCTGCAGGGAAGTGGTGGGGAGTGGCTTATTCTGGGGGAATAGTGGTGGGCCAGTCAGTTATGATGCTTGATTCCACTGAGAACAGGAGTACAACATACAATAGACAGACAAGGGATATGTACTTAGCTTCTGCCAAGCTGCAGATGCAGCAGTCCTCTGAGGAGGGGGCACTGCATCCCATGGATGGCGCGTACGCTAGCATCCATGTCCTGTCGCTAAAAGGTAGGCACCGCAGGACACTCACTAGTGAGTGCACATATCAAATGGTAAGGGGCAGAAAATTAGGTTGCATCAGAAAACCCCTGATGGCTAGCCTTGCAGGTGTTGTGGAGGGAGAAAGTCCCTAACTACGGCTTAGGTGATCAGAGTATGACTAGTTGTTTGGGTACTTGACAGTGAGGCAGGAAGGATACATCTGCTTATTTGGGGGGGGTAGTCAGCTGGGCATGTCTCTAATTGGAACTAAGGTGGTGGCTAGAGCTCAGACAGAGATGATACCAAGTTTGGGGAAGCAGGAAGACACAGAAGGACTGGCTGTCTTATGGTCTGGTGTGGGGACAATAGCTGACAGTCACTCCCCACTACCTGTTCAACCTAACACTATAATAACTATAAGGGAAGGCGTTGGGACTTCAGAAAATTTCTCACCAAGTTACAGTGTGCCAGCCTTAGAGCCTACATGGAGAAGTGGGGTCTCTGTGTGCTGCAGTGCAGCTCTCTTGGAAGAGAGACCTTCTCAGTATAGGAACACTGAAATAGGCAGGGGATGAGATGGAAAAAATATATATATAAAGAAAGAAAACACATGATGATTGCCTAGAAGGTGGTTTCCTGCAGCTGGCTCTTGCCCCCAAAGGGGAAAATTGGGCTTAACTGTCAGTGGAAGGTCTGATGGCAGCACGTATCTGGGAATAAACACAATACAAACAAAAATACATGATGGTGACTGTCCTTCCAATTGTAATGGTACTATTTTATAATGAAACAGTGCAAATCAACAGTTTAGTTTAGAGGTGGCAGTGCACTTTGTACTTTGTTTTTTTTCTTCTTCTTTTACAGTTTCCACAACTTACATGACACTTTCAACCTGACCATTAGGTTGTGGATGCCTTGGTGAAATGATAATGTTTTGAAGTTTTCAATTTGTGCAAGTGAATAAAAATTTTATCTGACAATCTGTGAACAATTATCCGAGATGAATACCAGGGACAATATGGCATGATAAATTGTTTTTTCATCAGTGTGATAATGATTGTGAACATGAATCTCTCAGTTTGCAAAATACTTAGAAACGTTTCATATTTTTTGAGATACCTCTGTTGAGGCCTTAAATCCATATTACTGCACTGATTACAAGTTCAAAGAGTATACTCTGCTATCAATCCAGTTATCTAAAAAAGGGTTAAACAACTTTACTGTAGGACAATTTTTTATATTCATAAGTAGACTGTTCCATGCTTTAACCAAGGTTTGTGTTATACATCTTATTCACTTCAATGTTTCAGTTAATTTTAATTTATAGGTGAATTAATTATTCCTATAGTGCTCTGTGGGCAAGCCACAATCTACTCCTCAGCTATCTGCAATTTATAGAATACAAATCTAAGGATTCAAATCTGACAGCATATGCAAGATCTTTAAGGTCAGTAATCCTTTTAGTGAAGTTTCTCCTGACTCTTTCCAGAACTAATAGGTCACCCACTGAATAAGCACAAAATATAGAACTGTACTCTAAAACAAGTCTTACATACAATATCAAAATCTGCAAAAAATAGAGGATTTGTTGTGATAATTGTATTAAACAAAGCAATTATTACAAGGGCCTCATAATAACACATATACATACATAAATAGATACATGCACATATTTCAAGCACGGGCATTAATGCCCTTCTAGCTTGCCAATATACCAAAACACTTGTTCCCATAATAAGTGTCCAGGCTGTCCTTAAAAATATCTAAACTAGTACTTGCTTTAATGTAACTTGGTAGTCTGTTCCATGCATCAGGTACTCTGTCAGAGAACCAATTAGTACACTTCTCATTCCTACAAAATCTCCTACATAGGCTGTCTGATGATTCTCTAGTACTTTTTGTTAACCCCAAACATTCCCAGAGGTAGTTGTCACTAAATGCCCTATATACCTGAATAAGATTAGATATCTGTAAGAGACACTGTACAAATTCAGATATTTTAATCTTTCATAATAACTTAAGTTTTCACATCCATGGATACCCTTGATATATTTCAGTTGTACTCTTTTTAGTTTAGTCATGCTTGTTTTCCTATAGGGTTTCCATATTGTTATTCCACACTCAAATTTGGGTCTAATGTAACTAACAATTACTTCATTATTTTTGATTTTCTTCTTCTTCTTCTTTTGGCTTTTCCCGGTTAGGGTCACCACAGCGGATCACCTGTTCGCTCATGATTGGCAGTGGAGTTTTACAGTGTCGAGTTGCCAGCCCGGCACCCAACCTTCCTAAGAAGGCACACACATGCACACACTCACACCTAGGGCCAGTTTAGTGTCCAATCCACCTACAGCATGTCTATGGGATGTGGGAGGAAAGCGGAGCACCCGAAGGAAACCCATGTGACCACAGGGAGGACATGCAGACTCCGCATAGAAGGCACCCCAGCAGAGGATCGAACCAGAGAACCTCTTGCTGTGAGGCGGCAATGCTAACTGCTGCACCACCGCATAAATCTTTTTATACAACCTATAGTTCTATAACTATCATTAACTAATTGGTTGATATGATTAAAAAAACAGTTTCCGTCATTGTGTGCTGTATTAAATATTCACCTTTCAATTTATGCCTACCAAATCTCATATACTTAGTTTTTGATGCATTTATCAGCATTTTATTCTCGTGCGCCCAAATGGTCAATTTGGTCAAGTTATTTTGCAGACATGCCTCATCTGTAATACACGTAATCAGTTTACCCAATTTCAGATTGTCTGCATATAGACTGTAGAACACCTTAGATGAAAAAGTTAGGTCTGAAGGATACACAGCCCTGTGGGATACCCGGACTGTAACCAAGGATGTCACCTGTCCAGTTGCTGTATGATACTTGCCATGTCCTATTTGTAAGCTGTGCGGCTATCCATCTTATCAAGAGTACATCAATACCTAGTTGTACTGATTCATTGATCAGTGTTATGTGTATGACCCTGTCAAATGCTGAAGTTAAATCTATATAAATTACATCACAGCACAATTTTTTCATTCATAGTTATTATATTGTTATAGAACATCATGTTACAGGTGGTAATAGATCTGTTTTCAACATATACATGCTGATATACGGTTTCAAGTCCCAACCTATCCAGTTCTGACAATAACTTATCCAATATTACCTTCTCCATTAGTTTTCCACAACATGAAAGTAGACTTAAGGGTCTGTATGACTCTGGGTTTGTCCTACTCCCCTTTCCCTTGAAGACAGGTTTAATAAGCGCATATCTCCAATCTTGAGGAATCTTCCCATATTTATATAACTAGTGAATAATAGATATAATGGTACTGTAAATTCTTGCTGAAGTGTTCTCAGGTCATTGTTACTAATTCTGTCTCCTCCCTGTGCTTTGTTTGGATCCAGTTTGCACAGTTCTTTTTCAATATAATCAAATTTAATTTCAGTATCTGAGGTTACCTGGACATCACTAGGACAACCTACCACTCCTTTTGTGGAGCCAAACTGTTTTGCATAAGATTTTGTAAATATATCTATAATCCGTTGCGTCTGAGAATAAATTTTACAATCTGCACACAGTTTATCAACTTGTGTGTCTCCTATTATGCTCAATATCTTTATATAAATTTTCTTCAATTTTTTCTTTATCTTGCCTCACAATATGCTTAATGTTTGTCCAGCTTGTTTACTTCAGTTTTCAAAGGTGTAGTTTGACCTCTCTTTTCCATTTCTTATATTTTTTGTCTCTCACCTTAATCAGATGTCTTGTTCTTATGGAAATATATCCCCCTGATGTTTTATGCCTAGATCCTGATGTTAAACATTTTTTTTGCATTCAAACAATTTCTCTTTCAACACATTCCATCTGCAGTATTTCCACTGAGCACCTCACTCCAGTTAGTTTTACACAGTGACTGTTTTGCTTCCATATAATCTGTAATTAACCTTCTGTGCATTGGTTTAGATTTCAGTTTGGCAGAATTATCGAGCAACAAATTAACCTTTATAACCCCATGATCACTGCACATCAATGGTGGGAAATCTTGACTTGAAGATACAGTAATTTCTTTGGGAACACAAACAATGTCTAGTATGTTCCGTCCCCTGGTAGTTTGTTTTTACAATCTGACGCAATTGTTGTTCCTGGATCTACGCTGTGAAAATTTTCATTACTAACGTTGTAGAATCAATATTATTCCAGTCTGTTTCTTTAAACATTAATGACAAAATACAGTTTATGATTCAGAGTCCTTCTATCATTCAAACTTCCAGTCTTTTTAGGCATTTCTTGCAGAACGTTTAACTTGTCTAAACTACATTTAACTGGAATTGTGCTTTATAGCTCTTCCAGCTATTCACCAATTTCATCCATAATTGCTGGTTCTCCGACTGATAACCTCAGTCACCCAACACCAGTCGCTTGTCCAAGACAAAGATTCTGCTGACCAGTGCCTGGAATTTTTTCTTCTGCTGCTTAAGTATTTTCCTTTGGAACAATGGAAAAAGTTTCACTGTCAAAGTCTCTCTATTGGCTTTCTCACTGCCAGAAGAATGAGAAGCAAATTCCATGTCAGCTTGCTGGCTCTCACTTTGTTGGCTAAACTTTTTTTTATTTCCTCCCTAGTCTGACTGTTTCCTGTCTATGATCCTCCAGGAAGAAAAACATTCTGAAGGCAGCTGGATATAATATGAAATTTACACCTACCTCTCAACATTCCCTGACTGCTGGGATAAGTCTGCTTCTCTTCTGCTTGGTGTACAGTGAATAATCATATTTCACAAATGCTTTACTGTCTTCAATTTCTAATACTTTTCCCGTCTTCCACTTTTTTGTCAGAAGCAGCTCTTTCTACTAGTATGACTACATATTTTCTAATATATGTCTTGCTGCTTTCTCATGGCCAGAAGTGGATAATAAACACAATGTACTCCCTCATAGGTAAGCAGGCCATTTTAAGCCTAGCCAATGTTCCTTTTTTTTTTAAACAAGAAACATCTTTATTAAATCATCACTTATGACATAAAGCAATTATACATTTATATAAATGAAAACAAACCACACAGACAAAATCCTAGTTACAAGCATTTGACATCACAAACCATACTGACACACTCCCATTTGCAGACATTATACATCACTTATAATTTACCCAGTTACCAGTCCTGCCTTCTTTTAAACCTCATTCATCTCCTGTATGTATTGTTCCCACAATTCTCATTTTTTCCTATGTAGGAACCTCCTACCCTTTTCTAAAGATCTCAGTTCCAGTCATTTTATCTTTGTTACTATATTCACTACTTCTAAAACAGTTAGTTTAGATTTTGATTTCCATTTTCTAATAATTGACTTTTTGGCAGCCATGATAATTAGACTTAGCAAGGCCTTACCATGTCTAGGCAATTACGATTCTGTATCATAGCTCAGAAAAAAATCACTTCCCGCATCACACCAATCCACCCACCCAGCATCTCCAACAGTGCATCCCGCAGGGAACCCTTAAAGTCCACCAACTCACCACACTCCCAGAAAATATGTTCCCAAGTACCTCTTTCTTCTCTGTCACACCTCAATTTTCTGTCTACCTTAGAAAAAATTATCTGGAGTCTACTTGGGGTATAAAAATATCTATGTAAACATTTCCAAGCAAAAATCCTAAATCTCCTAGATTTTGTTGCATATTTGGGAAACATACGTATATCTTCCCATTGTTTCTTTGTGAATTGCTTTTACATTCTCTTTTCACAATCCTTGCTAACCTCCTCGGATTTATTCTTTTAGTTACCATGCAATATTGTATATGCTCTAGTAATTATTCCTTTTTTAATGCCAGCTTCTGTTCTAGATTCTACTAAAAACCTCCACCAGTGCTGATCTTTTGTTTAGGACTCCCCTATTTCTTTCTCTTTGCTTATACTGTGATATCAATCCTTGATAGGGAAGGCACTCTCTAATCTGCAGTCCAAATAAATTCTTGGCCTCTTCTTATTCTATTACCCTTCCCTCTCTAGTTATTTGCTCCCAATATCTTGGTTCATCTGCCAGTTTTCTCCAATAAATTCCAACTCTCACTTGCCTATTGTCTATATCCCTAATTGCAGTAATACCTATCGGCAGAATCTCCTTTCTCCATTCCCATGTTAGCTTAGTTCTTAGAATACTTTCTGCTACTTTATGGATATAATATTCTGTATGATTACTGTTATTCTCCTTAAAAGCCTGCATGCAAAATACCAGTCTCTCCTTGTTTCTTGAGCTTCCCCCGTTTCAACATCATCTCTTTCCCCTTTGAATTATAGTGTTCTACTTATGCTACGTATAGCAGCCTTAACTGTGCAGCTCTGTAATACCCCTTCAAATTGGGTAATCCCAATCCGTCCTGTTCTACTGGAAGAATCAGCTTATCCCACTTGACTAGCCAATTTCCCTTTTTATGCTCAAATTAAATAATCAAGTTTGGACAGTAATTGGCCTTACCCATCCCATGGTCGATAATGATGTATCATCCCTAATGAGAATAACTGGGATAATTATACATTACCCCTAATGAGAATAACTGGTATCATATGATAATTTAAAGGGACCCATGCATGTGATAAAGTATTTAGGAGCTATCTATCCATTAGTAGTACAGGGAGCAGTCCTAGGGTAAATTTTCTATTTCCCATTCATAGGTCCAAGTTGCGCTTGAATATAGACAGGAATGAACCTTGTTTTATGTGGACAGAGAGTCTGTGCTAGAGCAGCAGTAACCCCTGTGAGATGTACCAGTCCCTCCAAACCATTCTGTTGATATTGCAGAAGAGGTTTAGATCCCTAGACCGCTTAACAAATCCTGCTCTGGAACCCCAGAGCAGTTGCTTACTTATACTTTCATAAAATTAATGCAATCTATTGCTTCCAGTTTCGCTGGTATAGTGGAAAAGCTGAGGTTTTCTCCATCTGCTCTATCTTAGGTCTATTTTTTGAAACAGTTCAAAATTAGCCAGTAATTCCTTCATTTCAGCCTTTGTTTTCTGCAGCTTTATCAGGTCATCTCATCAGAATAGCTATTTAAAGCTTCTTCAGACTTTCCAGTCGTTTGTCATTTAACTTTATATTGCTCCAGTATATCATTTATTTTAAAGTCATCTGAATGCATTTAATTTATTTTTACTCCAAATAACTGGAATCCACCTACTGTCCTAAAACTGATAATTGAACTGCATTTTGCTGAACTGCAAGGTTCTTCCCAGCCAGAGATTTTTCTTCTCCTTTTCTACCTGATTTGCCCTTACTTTCTTTGAAGTTCTTTACTGGCATTCAGACAGTGTAATTATTAGCTAGAAACTGAAATCTACCCAAACTAATAACTTTTACTTGCCTTTTAAACAATTTCTTAGCTTTCACACTGACAGAGCTTTAATCGACCTGCTGCTTACTGTGTGAACATCTTGAGAAGTCTTCCATCTCTATGCAGGTGCTGAGATATACACAAAAAATACATAAAAAGGAGCGATGCCAACTACTGGGTCTTCCAGAGGACAGGAGTAGGGGCTCTTAAAATGCCTTCATGACATCAGCTAACTGTATTAAGTTTGCCCAGGAAAATCTCTAAAGACAGTGAGATCTGTGGGCAGGTTGGGCTGTGCCCTCATGGTGCACACTGCTGAAAGGTGGTCAGCTCTGACAAGTGATGGGGTAACTATAAATGTAGAGCATAATGACACTATATTTCTGAGATCAGGTCCTGCAAATCTGAGGCCCTGGTGGAGGAGTGCAATATCTAGAGAGTTTATATCGATGAAATATAGAAAGCATTGTATACATTTATTTGTTCTATTGTAGGTTTTACAATTTACGGATGTATCGTTGAAGACCCTATGAATAACAAAGCTTGGACTCTAGTTTATTTAGGTATACCTCATGGGTTGCAAGTGTCATAGAGGTGGTTCTTTAATTGGCTAGGGTATATAATAGCTTCTGCTGATAGTTCCTAGTATGTGACAGAGTTCAAAGTTGTTATTTTGCCATACAAGTGTTGATGTGTTGGCAATGTAGAAGAATATGGACACATCATTACCTGTAAAGACATCCTCTATAGAGGTTTGGAAGAACGATAAGTATGGAATCAGGATGTGTTAGCACTGCAGTGTAACCAAGATTCAGTGATGACACAGATGTCAATATTTTCTAGGGTCAGTAGAGCTTTTAAGGAGGGCAGTTTCTTATGGAGGGCATTTAGCAGCACAACAGTTTTACACTCCTGATTTGATGTGGGTATGATGGCAGATGGAGGAAACTGACACTGCCTAAAAATGCACTATGGCAGTGCATAAAGTTGTAGTCAGTGTACAAAACCCATGAACAGACAGATGGAGTCCATCCTTGGCAAAACCGGCAGTACTCTCAAATATTTCGTTCCAGGCTGACACACATTGGACTCCCTGGAATAACACCAGTATCTAAATCAATTGTTGAGGTCAATTACCTTTTACTTATCCTATGGCATTGATCACAGTAAAGACAGCATAATATTCAAGATTAGTTACATAACAGTCTCGGGTACATTCTCAGAGAGCTCCATCATATCTCTCTTCATATAATCCGAGGATATGTCTCTCAGATCATTCACACTTATACGAACAACCACCATGTCATGTATCACCCTAGGATGAAAGAACTCCAATGCCCCAGTAACCTGTCAAATTCTGGAATCATAAAGGCAGTTCATTGTCACCTTTTATTTGTTCAGCCTGGTGAGTGGCATGTCTGTTAACTTACTATGAAAACACTTATGACTAGGTCCTTAGCATTTGCCTGCCTAACATAAGGTTGGTTGTTATAAGTTTATCTATGCAGCTAGTAGTGGGTTATTAATTGATTTGGGATTATCAAAAGTTTATTTGTTTTACTCTGAACCCAACTTGTTGTAACAAGACTTCACTCTGTGCTGCTAAGCCTTTTTGAGAAGAACTGCATCACTAAAGTATAAAAAGGGGGGTGTATTTTGGTGGGGCAAGGCATTTACATGCTCAAGAAGGAAAGTTATAACTTGGTGTCAAAAGTAGTCTCTGCCTGTGCTATGATAAAATTGAACAACTGTGCAGTTCTGAGTGGAGACAGTGACTGAATATTGAAGGGTAGTTTAGGGACCACAGCGGCTATGACCAAGTTTTAAAATCTGTGACTATAGAATACATTGTGGCACACTACTAAGTACCGTGCAGCTCAGAGCAGTCCAGCTAACAGCATGTAAAATAGTACAATAAAAACTAAAGGAAAAAAAGCTACCATCCTGGGAAGGCCAGTAATCAAGGAGCCCCAACTCTCACCATTGATACCAATGAGAGGCAGTCACTAAGAACAGGAATTGATTTCAAATGCAGCTCTGTGCATCAAGGACAATTTCCCTGAAGAGCACACAGGGAACATGCTCCACTGGGACTGGACTCTTTGTCTCTCCAAACCCCAAACAAGTGCACTGTGTCCCAGTTCCAAGTATCTGGGAAACACACACACACACACACACACACACACACACACACACACACACACACACACACACACACACACACACACACACACACACACACACACACACACACACACACCCCCTGGGAAAAGTTAACACAGATTCACCAACTGTTTCTCCTCTCTCCAGACTACAAGGTAGATTGCTGCCACCAGTCAAATACTCTAAGGCTCTTACAATGTGTAACCAAGTATACTGTGTCAAATTTATACGGATATAAACGGTAGAGTGTGACCGAAGCAGTAAGGCTTATTGGAGTGGCCACAGTGTCACTAAAATAAGCACAAGTACTCTCAAGATGTTAAAAGTATTCTCTAAAAGAACAACCACAATGAAAATATATAAAAATATTTAATAATGGACAATAAAATAGAAAACAGGAGAATACTTGATATTTTGTTACAATAAACATCAGAGTTTCAGTCACAGAAAATACAAAAATAACACATTTGGGTAGAATCTCACAGATGCAGAAAAAAGAAAATAATACTAAACTAATCTCACTCTATTAAACAATCTAAAGAGAAACTGTCCCTAGTTAACTCACTTAGTATCACAAGGCAAGATGTACTTCTGAGATGCTCACTTCCACAAGGCAAGATGAGATACTACACACATTAAATGAACCGACTCAATAACTGAACTGTGATAACTGACATAGATCTTTTATATCCGGTTCCAAAGAAAAGCAAAACAAACAAACTGCTGGTGGTTATAGAATGAAATTGCATCTAGTCACCTGACTCTGGCACAATACACATTCAGAACTCTGTTAAGATTCTGTTGCAGCATTTTTAACATAAGCAACTTTTACAAATACATTTTTAATATAAGCATCATTAAAAATCAATGTGACAGTCAAATGACATAACATTATTTACAAAACTTCAGCCAGCCATGCTGGCACATGCCACACATCCACTGTCCCACTTCTCCTGGTACAGATGGCAATACCTCACAATGTTACACAGTCAATCAGAAAAAAAAAGTTATGTCTTACCATAATGTTCCATGTGGTGTTGTCAGTCTTCACTTATCCTTGACTGTGGGTTCGTTTCCAAACCTCAGAACCAACTCAGCCATTTTTTCAGCTTGTTCCCTCTAAAGACTCTCAAGCTAAGCTCTACCCAAAATGCTTCTCGCAAGAACACCTCAGATCTAGTATCCATACAATGATAACAGACATGAAATAGCAGAAGAGAGACCATACCTACATCTCTAAATGAAATCCAATCTCAGGAAAGGATCTGATCCACCAAGAAGTCGAATGGCAGGGGGATGGAGAGTGGGTATGTCAAGGATAAGTGAAGTTCCACAACACAGATGGAACATTATTGTAAGACAAAACTTCCTTATCTAATGTTGTCAATCTTCACTTAATCCTTGACTGTGGGACAGAGTCACCGGCTACCTAAATCTTAGGATGTCTCACGGAAGAATATTCCTGAGGACCATCGAGCCAAAGGATGTTCGTCCCTAGAGACCAGATCCAGTTTTGTCATGAGTAATAAATGTATGTGGAGATGCCCATGTAACCACTGCAGAAATATCGTCTAGAAGCTCTAGAATGGAAAACTGCAGACAAGGCTACCACTCTAGTAGAATGTGCTTTAACAGGTCTTTGTAGTGGCAGATTATTTTTGTCATACACAAAGGTAATACAGTCCTTAGCCATTAGAAACTGGTTACCTCAAAGCAACTGAAGAAAAGGCAACAACTGATCTGATTTTCTGAAATATTTTGTCCTATGAAGGTAAAAACATAATTGTCTATGCATATCCAGTAAATGTAGACAATATTCACCTTTATTTGAAAAAGTGGGAAAGAAAACTGGGAGTTGCATAGTTTGGTTAAGGTTGGTTTCGGATACTATCTTTGGTAAAAAGGAAGGATTTGTATGCAAGGAGACCCTGTTTTTATGAAAAACTAGATAAGGAGGTTTGCAGGATAAGGCTTGTATCTCAGATATCCTCCTTGCAGACATAACAGCTACCAGGAATAAAGTTTTCCAGGACAAGAACTTTAGATCGCAATTTGTGGAAGGGTCAAAAGGGGGATAAATTAGAGACTGGAGTACTAGATTCAAGTCCCAAGGCACAGAGGGTTCTTTATATGGAGGTATAAGCATTAAGGATCCTTTCAGAAAGGCTTTGCAAAACTTGTGGGACATTAAGGATTTGCCATTCAAACCAGAATGAAAATTTGAGATTGCAGCTAGATGCACTCGAACTGTCGAGCCTGAGCTCCTGCGTCAAAAAGCAACGTCAAGAACTCCAGGACTTTATTGAGTGGAGTCAAATATGGGTCAAGGTTAGTCTCTGGCCCCCATTTAGAAATGTTTTTCCATTTGTTAAAGTATAGTTTCCTAGTGGAAGATTTGTGGCAGGCCAGAATGATTTGTTGAACTGGGGAAGTGAGAAAGGAATGCCTGGCAATCATGGGAACTGGAGAAGCTACACAGTAAGCTTGAGGTTCTGAAGATTCAGATGAACCAGCCCATCTGGATGGGACAATAGGTTTGCAGCTGGATCCAGAGTCCAAGGTTTCTGAATTAGATGGGGCCAAATAAAGGGAAACCATATCTGTCGGGACCAGAATGGGGCAATGCGAATTATTCTGTTCTTTGACCTGTTGGCTTTACTCAAAAACTGGGATATTAGGGGAATCAGGGGAAATGCATAGAGTAGACTGCAGGGCCAATCATGTAGGAGAGCATCTCTCAGTGACTCCCCCGGAGGGACGGATCAGGGCAAAGTAGCTGCTGCACTTGCTATTCAGGGGTGATGCAAATAGGTCGCAGCAAGGCTGGCCCTAGTGGTGGAATAGCTTTTCTGCTACCAATGAGTTGACAGACCACTCATGAGACATTAGAATACATCTGCTCAGTTTGTCCGCAATCACATTGGAGCTCCCTGGAATATTCATCGCTATTAGAAAGCAGTCGAATGAAATTGCTCATTGCCAAACTCTGAGAGTTTCTCGACAGAGAGGATAAGATCTGGTTCCCACATGCTTGTTGATGTACCAGACTACTAACATGCTGTCTGTTTGAACTACAATTGTTCCCAAGGGGAAGGTTTCTTGGAATACTTGCAATGCTAAGAGCACCACCCTCATCTCTAGAACACTGATATGCAAACTTGTCTCCAAGTGGGACCAAGTGCCTTGGACTGCCTTTCTCAGATAATGCCACCTCCGCCCTTATCTGGGATGCATCCGTGCTCACTATGGCCTGAGGTTGAGGGGAGAGAAAAGGCCTACCTGCCAAAATCATATTGGAATGAAGTCACCACCTCTGATCTCTCTTGCATAAATTGGTGATTATTATTAGATAGAACATTGGTTAATTTAGTAAGGACAATTGGGGCCACTGAAGTATCCTCATGTGATACCTCAAAGGGGGAACCAACATGATGGAGGCTGCCATCGACCCTAGTGCTAGTAACAACAGTTTTGCAGGAACTTTTCTGTTCTGAATAATTTGACTGACTTGCGATCTTATCTATCTTAAGAGATGCAATGTTGGTGTGTGTGTTCAGCATCGCTCCTATGAATTCTAATTGCTGGGTTGGCTATAGGTGTGATTTGTCTTAGTTTATAGTGATTCCCAGTGAGGAGCAAGTTTGAATGAGAGCCTCTTGTCTGTAATAGTAGATGCTTGGTGGGAGTGGTGAGGAGCCAATTGTCTAGGTATGGAAATGTGGAATCCTCGTAGTCTGAAGTGAGCTGCTACCACTGCTATGCATTTAGTGAACACCCTGGGGGCTGTGGTGAGACCAAAGGGCAGAGGTCTGAATTGGTAATGACTGGCTTCCAGCCTGAAGCACAAGAATCTTCTGATTGTCCATCTTAATGTGATAATATGCATCCTGAAGCTCTACTGAGCACATTCAATCTTCTTTACTTAAAAAAGGGGAGTAGAGACTGAACCGTGACCATCCTGAATTTGATTTGTTGAACAGATTTGTTCAGCTGGCTGAGATCCAAAACTGGTCTTCAGTCCCCTGTTTTCCTTGGCACTAAAAAGAACCATGAGTAATATCCAGATCCTATCTGGTCTGGTGGGACTGCTTGGATGACTCTTTTGATGAGCAGTTTTTGAATTTCTAAGACTGCTGCATTCCTGTGACTGGGTGGAATGTCTGGCTCGGACCACGGAAATTGATGGAGACCTGGGGGAAGGTCTATCGAGAGAGGGACTTGGAGGACAGTCAAAAAGGGGTCTATGGATGGTGAATACCTCGTTTGGGGCCCGTCCTTGAAGAAAAACTCCTTTGGTTCCAAGACAGAGGGAACCAAGGGTTTAGAATGCACCGAAATGGGGGAGTCCAAAACAGTAGTCTGCAACAATACAGTCGGTGCAAAGACGGGCACCGATGGCACTGAAGATTCAATTTGTTTTCCCACCAGATCTGAGGAAGCTGCTGGAACAGTGGAAATTTTCTGACATTTTAGCAGGTGGTTCCAACAAAACTGATGGAACCAAATGGCTCCTCTTTTTAGATTTTTCAAGTTTACTGGAAGAGAACGAGGAGGAAGGAGAATTGACATCTGTCTTAGATTTTGAAGAACTAGGAAAGGGTTTGTGTGTGTGTGTATGTATACATATGTGTGTGTATATATATATATATATATATATATATATATATATATATATATATATATATATATAAAAACAAAGGTAGAAAATTGTACAAACACCAGTCAAGGTAAAGGGGAAGAAGTATCAGCAATGGTACTTTAAGTTTACCGATTTGTTAGAAAGGGGAAGAGGATAAAATTCTAACAATTGATGCTAAAGAGAAGCTGGGTATTGGAATAAGAAAGACTCAGCAGGAAAAAATGATTGAGAGTTATTAGAAACTTACACTTTTTTTTTTTTTTTTTTTTTTTTAATAAAAGTGTTGAGAGAGAGCTCTGAGGGGAGAACGTGTCTGGCACCAGGAAGTGGCAAATGATATCTGAGATATTCTTGTGAGGAGCATTAAGGGTAGAGCTTAGCTCGAGAGTTTTTGGAGGGAGGGAGCTGGAAAAATGGCCAAGTCAGTTCCAAGGTTCGAAACTGAATTCACAATCAATGACTACATGAAGACTGACAAAAACATCAGATCCACATATTTCAATACCTGGCAAGACTAAATGCACAGAATATCAGCAATATATCTTCTCTCACAATACAAATGAAGTAAGAGTGTTCAAATTAAACAGAAAACACTGGCTTATTAAGCTGTATCACAAATTACCAAATTTAGTAGCACTAGGGACTAAACAATTTGGAAAGTTCAATTCACTAATCTTGTAGGGAATGATTTTATGTCAAATTCTGAAGAGCAGATCTTAATCAGCATGAAGGGGTTGCAGTGTTGGAGAACTCACAGTACCCCAGCAAAATATGTACAAAGTATTATGCAAGTATAAAGTTATAAAGGCAGAATAAGGACATTCAATCAGTTAAAAAATGTTTTAGCAGGTGTAACAACTGAGTGCAAAAAACAAGAACAGCATGAGAATGGCACTGTTACCTAGCTATTGGCAGCAACTCCCAAAATCCTTACAGCTATATCTAACAAGACCAGCATGGAGAAAGAGAGGATTAATTAGCATGACCATTTCCAGGAAATATTCACCAATATCATGCTGCAGGACAGAGTTTAGATTATACCACTGATAATAGCCAGTTCAAGAAGTTAAGTATCAAAAGATGTCATATAATGAGAGGGATTAAAAATAGATCTTAACAATAAAGGGATGGATAATGATACCAACCAACCATTGCAAATAAGTGAAGAAGATGAAGAAATTGGCACTGTACTGTTCCAGGTGGAGAATGCTTCAACAGGATTACTCTTCTATTCACTTGGGTGGAGGGGGGGGGCACAGAGATGCTGTCTTGAAAGGTTTTCCCTATATGGGCAGAGAGCATACTTGAGAGGCAATGGTACAAATGTGACTGAAAATTATTAGTGCCGCTCCATTAATACCTATTCACAAGCAGTACAAAACTCCAACAAATGGGTTTTACTTCACAAAACTGAAACAGAAGAAACACAATTATCAGAAATGCCAGAGTTCAGCTTTCCTGAATGGAAAATCAACAAATTTAGGAAAATAGATTGATTAAAATACTTCTTGCAAGTGACTAGCTCTTGTACCCCATGTGAGAAACTGTAGCCTCTATATCCCTCTTACTAATTTATTCTAACAGTAAAGCATAACAACTTCAAAAACAGAAGAAATGCATTGCTTCTGCACAAAAAGCAAACAATTCTCCTTTCTCAGAGGACGAGTGACTTCAGAGTATGAAGATATTAATGGAATGGGGGATGGAGGGGGGGGGGGTTGTTTCTGTACAACTCTGGAAAAGCAAAGTTTGGGCTTTTTTCTTCCGTCCTTCTGGTACAGTTTTGTGAAGCCATAAGAAGCAAATGTCATATGATAACTATATTAAGCTTATGACATAAAACTGAGGTTCAGACCCATGGTTTCACCAATCACAGATAAATACATGCATCATGGTATCTGACAATGGTTAAAAGACAATTTATTTATTTATCTGAATTTGTCTACCAGGGTACAACATTGATCAGTTCTCATCAATTTTAGCCCAGGATCAAAACAGATCACATTTCTGATGTTAACCAATTAAGTCTGGCTACAAACAGTGTTGTGTTGTAGGAGAATGAGAATACTTTGCCATCAAAACATTCTTGAAAGGCACGTACAAATGAGCACTTCCAAGTAATTTGTTAGAAATATGCAAACTTAAGTTAATGCTTTGTTTGAGAGGGACAACTCTTACTGCTAAAGGTTATAAGACAGCTGCAATATATAACATGGATGAGCAAAATGTGTTTCTTGAAGCTAGAGAGCTTGCAAAAAAAGGTAACAGAGGCCTTGTCAGTGGTCTTCATCTAACAAAAGAAATTAAATTAGACTTTCTGCAAGAGAAGATCTGGCCTTTGACTGAGTGTACAACTGCAAAAGGTAGGCAGGGGCACTGTTTCTAACCAAAGAACATTAGAAGTAAAATGGATATAGTTTCTGAAAATGAAAATAAAGTGAAATGTAGATTTAAAAGACAGCTGGGACCTTGACCCACAAAATAGCTGTCAAAGCAAAATGAATAAAGGAAAAAAAGTTTTCTGAACTTTCCAAATATGTTGCAGCAGCAAAACAGGAAAGCAAACAGGAGAATTCTCAACAAAGAGAATACAACAGGTATAGGTAAACAAGTGCATATATTAAAACGAAGAACTGATGCCAGTATGACTGGGTATCAGGGTTTTAGCTCTTTATGGAAGGACAATGAAAAATAATGTAAAATGTGGGAAGTAAAAATGGGTTACAAACCAATCTACGTGACTTCCGAAAGTTGAAATTAAAACAAACCAAAAGTAACAAAGTATGTTTAACACAAATTGTGATCAGAGTAAAGTGAACTAGTGTTTAAACTTGATGGACAAAAGACAAGTCATTTTCAGACCCAGGCTGATATTGTATGTTTACAGAGCAACCTGTCTTTTGGCTTTTCTTGGATAGGGGGTCTCCACAGCGGAACACTGGTCCGCTAATGACTGGCAGTCATGGTGTCGAGTTGCCAGTCCAGCGCCCAACCTTCAAGGAAGGCACACCCACTCACACACGCACCTACCTGCATGTCTTTTAATGTGAATTCGACCACGGGGAGGACATGCAAACTCCACCCAGAAGGCACTCCAGCCGAAAATTGAACCGGAAGCCTATTGCTGTGAGTTGACAATGCTAACCGCTGCACCACTGAGGTCACCTGTGTGTTTACAGAGCAAGATGGAAGAAAAATAGCAGAAGCTACAAATGTCTAAAAGAATAATTTCAGAATAGGCAAGATAAAAGTAAAGAAATTAGAGTTGTGCAAGTTGCTCTTACTACAGCATTAAATGTTCAAATTCCTTTCTGCTGCGGTAACCTTTACACTATATGGGTTATGTCTTGCCCAAGCTATAACAACTTCCAAAAGCTATGAAGCTCGCCTGCACTTCCACTATGACTACTGATTAGTCAACATACGAGAGGGTAAAATGAATAATCATAGTGTAAAATCTTCAGGACTTTCATACCCAAAAGATGAGTAGCGTATTCATCCAGAACTATTCAAAAAAGAAATAATCACTAAATTATTTATCATCAAAAACTACATACAATAATATGGGAATGTGGGTGGGTGTGACTATTGCAGTAGTAAGGAATTTGAACATCTACTGTTATAGAAGTAATTGCAGTTTACACACCTGTGCAACGTTCATCCTTCTCATTACTGCGGTAGCCTTTAGGCTATATAGACTGATTATCAAAGTCTAGCCAACCTGGAAAGAGGAAAGATATGGAGCCAAAAGCACCTGGAGAATGGTTCTAGTGCAACCAGTCCTTGATCTAGAAAAGAATCCAGTTTACAATGTCTTGCAAAGGTATCTACAAAGGACCATGTAGGTCTGTCTAGAGTGCTTCTAGAGTCCACCCCTTTTCAACATGCCACTGAAGAAGGCAAGGCCCTCACAGATTGAGCCTTGATACTGCCTGGAACTGGTTTATCATGGTGGGCATAATAAAAGGCAATAGCCAAGGAGAACTATTTGGAAATAGTCTGTTTTGACTCTGGCTTTCCTTTCTTATTCCCAACATAAAAAATAAATAGCTGATCACCTTTTCTATAAGACTTGGGTTATGTCAAGATAGTACCCAACTTGTATATACACATCAAGTGTATGTAAAATATTTTCTCTCTGGTCTGGTACTGAGGGTTAGAATTCAATGCTGGGAGATTAATGGCTTAAATCAAAGAAAACTCTGAAACTACCTTTGGTATGAATGAGAGATTTGTTCTTAATGACACCATATCCCTACGGACAACCAAACACGGGTCACTCACCATGAGAGCTTGCAACTCAAATACTCTTCTTGCAGATGTCAGTGCAATGGGAACACTTTTCAGTGTAATGAACCTTATAGTTGTTTGATGTTCAGGTTTAAAGGGAGATACGGTTAAGACTTCCATCACTAAGCTAAGATCCTAAGAAGAAGCAACATGTTTGAATTGAGGTCATAAACTGTTTTACTAAAAACTATGAAAGTAGAGGATCCAGGATTAGACTTGCTGAAAAGGCTGCAACATGTACCTTGATAGAAGAGTATGAAAAGCCAGAGGCTATTAGCTCTCATTTTTGATCACCTGTGTTACATAATCCTTGATAGGGCCCTAGGTATTGGCTAGGCGCCAACTAGAAAAATCTATTTCACTTACCAATATAAAATTTTCTAGTAGCAGGTTTTCTTGCCTCCTTTAGTATCTGCTGCATATCCTCTCAAAATAAGTGCCTTAAAGGAATTTAGAATTGAATCATCCAGGCAATTAGTTGAAGATATTTGAGACTTGGGTTTATCAAACTTCTGCTGTCTTGTGTGAGGAGGTCTAGATTGTAAGGTAGCTTGTGGTAAGTGCCCTTGGCCAGTTCCACAATAAGGGAGTACCTCTGTTGCCTTGGCCAAAAAGGTGTCAACAATTATTTTTGGACAGTCCATCTGAATCTTCAGAATTACCATGGATATCAGTGGAAATGCCTAAAGGAACCCTCCTGTCCATGGTATACCCTTGCACTTTTACCCTCACATTGAAACTGCCACCAAGCAAAATCTGAGGCATCTGTAGTAAGGCTGACTTGGAGGTAGAGAAGAAAAGGGGAGACCAGCATTTACTTGTATTTGTAGTCTCCACCAGTGCAGTACCTTTTTTACAAAGCACACGACTGTAATCTGAAATTCCAGAGGATGCAAATGTTAGGTCCATGTGTTTTTAGAAACGACTGAATGTTTCTCGTGTGAAACCTGCTGAGAGAAGTCATGAGAATTAGAGATGCCATGAACCCCAGGAACCTGAGATGCTCTATGGCTGGTGTCTGACACTGAGTTGAGAAGCTCAGGAAAGTTTCTAGATACAAATCTACCTTCTCGTGCATCAAAAAGTGCTTTTGGTGCAGGGTGTCTATAAGACATCCTAGAAAGACAATCCTGTGTGATGGGATCAAAGAGAATTTCTGAATATTTATCTGGAATGCCAGATTGGTTCGAAGAAATGAAACCCATTTTAATGATTCTTGAAATCTGGGAAAAGACTCAACAAAGTTAAGTAAGTAATCTAAATAAGGAAATGTGAATGCGATTCAGTCTGTAATGAGCTATGACTGGCGCTAGAAACTTTGCAACAGTAGACTAAAGGGTAATACAGAGAACTGATAATGTGACCTAGAAACAGCAAATCTGAGAAATTTCCTGAAACCTTTGGCTATGGGAATGTGATGGTATGCATACTTTAGGTCCAATGTTATCAAAAAACTTTCTTGAGGAATGTGAGGTAGCAAACTCTGAAAGGTCAACATGTTGAATTAGGGTCTATATTACAACAGCGAAGAGGCGTTTAATCGAATGCCTCTTCAATGACAAATATAGAGCGAATGCACAGAACAGAGATTTCTTTCCCTGGGAAAGAAATCGCTTGGCCTTCCCTATGTGTTTGCCCCTTTCCCCACTGTAGTTCGATCGCGGAGTTGGTATATTTAGGTAGGGGGTGTGTGGGGGGCGGAGCCCCCCACATTGTAATGTTTGAAAGTGTGCGTGTTTGTGTGTTAGTACTACCGATTTCTTTCCCAGGGAAAGAAGTCAGTATTCTGAGCGTTCGCGCTTTAGTGCGTTCACTCTATATGTGTCGGCGAAGAGGCGTTCAATTAAACGCCTCTTCGCTGTTGTAATATAGACCCGTTGAATTATGGTACTTTTACATATAGACTCAGGAAGGAAAAATTTAGAACTGGTCTCCAAGAAGACTTCTCCTTTGGTACTAGAAACATTCTGGAATAGAAGCCTGTGCCCCTTTCATTATCAATGGCATTGGTTATTGGACTATTAGTGTATAGAAGTGCTTATTTAGAAGGTGGGGAGGATCTTCTTCCAAGAAGGTGTTTGCATGTGGTGTTAACAGTATCATTCTTGAACTACTTTTAACACCACAAGTCTGTCACAATCAGTTGCTAAAGGGGAATATACAGATTGTCGAGAAATGTTTTAGAAGACAAGGGCATAAAGAGAGGGGCTGGGGAGGAGAATGCTAGCATAGTCATTCTGAAGTTGCAGACTGTTACTTTTTAGGAAAGGATTTTTGTCACTTTTTAGGGAAGGATTTTTGTTTCTTTTTTTTCCCTGTTGCCATCTTCTTTTGTTCCCCTCTTTGGCTTGAGAAGGCAGGGATTACTTGTTTTGTTTTGTTTCTGAGATATGAAAGATTATCTGGGAGATTTGTAATGGGGGTGGGGTGGCTGAAAAATCTTAGAAACTCCCAGAATTAATTTTCTTCTCTCATCAAATTGTTTGAGGACCTGAACAGCACATGGGCTAAATAGAATGTCCTTATCTAAATCTGAAAATTTCAGACTCTACCTCTTCAGAGAACTTTTGGCTAAGTACACAGGCATACCTCTTCAAAACAATAGCAAATGCAGAGGCCCTAGTCACACTTTTGTACAATCATATACACTCCTTAAGGCATTTTTAGATACTCTAGAAATGTTGGGTACAACAGAATTAAGAAAGGCACTGCCTTTATGGGAAGAGTGGTACCTAGATATCTCAAAACTGTCTATACAAAAAAGTACAAACTTCCACATAATACAGACCAAAGTGGAAGAAGAAAAAATTCTCTGTCCAGATATGTCCAAAATATTCCCCTTCTTGTCCGCAGGAGTAGGGATGGATGACAATGGAAGCCTGCTCCCTGCTGGCTTAGAAGATGAGACTACTGCAGGGTCAGACCTAATGTGAGAAAACAAGTGCTTGTTAGTTTGAGAAACATTGTAAAACTTATCTGGTTTTTGGGGGGACAGAAGGGTGTGAATCAGGGTTGTTACAGGCAGCATTATATATATCTTACATGTCTGACATTAGAGCAGGAAAAGGCATAGAATGAGGAATATCCAGTTTTAGCATATCATAATACCTCCTCAGTTCAGTGGAAACATCTATTTGTTCCCATAAAAATTACTTCATTCATCCTAGCAATAATTTTGAGAAAAAGAAAATTCCTTCAAGGGAGGATTTCAGGACCAGGTTTATGCAGCATCCGAGTTTTGGGCTTGAGAATTTAAAGGAAACTAAGCCCTGTCTCTGTCTATGTCAGAATCATCTGACATGTCTTCCTCAGGAATATTTATACTGAACTGATTTCACAGATACTGAATTCTGCATGCTAGGACTGACGGTCTGTAACAGTTTCTTGGCTAAGGTAAGAAGATCATCTTTTCTTATAGATATTATGTCTTCTGATGAACAATATCTAACCATTTTTTTCTTTACAGGTTTCTTAACTGAATTAGAGAAGGAATATATTCCCCATCAAGAGGTCTTTTCCCCTTGGACACATTCAGCAGCATCCCCCACCCCCAGTACGTCTCTGTATTCACATCCAAAGTCTCCAAAACACTGCAATGCATAAGCAGCCCTCTAAATTCCTATCAGAAACCCATTTGGAATAAACTTAGTTTGACAGAAAAACAATGGCATGTAAGTTGTAACAGCATGAACTCAAGCACTACTTAAGCCGGTTCCCTAATATGATGTCGCAGATGCAGTTTGTCGAATGTGTCTTCATTGAACCGAAAAGCGTGAAAAGGCAAAATAGTGAAGCGGCTTTTCAGTGAATTCTTTCCCTGGGAAAAAAATTTGCTTGGCCGCTTTCGTTACTTTGCAGTTTTCGGCACTGTAGTGCGATCTTGGTGTTGGTATATTTAAGCAGGGGGGTGTGGGGGGCACAACCCCCCACATTATGTAATGTTTTAAAGTTTTGTTTTTTTAATTTCGGAACAGTGATTTTTTTTTCCCCTTGGAAAAAAAATCGCTGTCCTGAGGTTTCGACGTTGTAAGCTTTCGCTTACATGGGGTCGATTATTTATCGTTCGCTGTTGTGAGCATGCGATAACATAATATAGACCCCTTAAGCCATAGTATTCCCTGCCCAAGTAAAACACTTGCCCACACAAAACTTTCCTTTAAATAATCGAACGTTTACATAAGCAGTATATTTTGTCACAAAACAAGCCCTCAAATTAGTTTAAGCTACAAATAGTGAACCCTGATACTAACCTTCAGATATTGAAGAAATACCAGGTTTCTTAAAAGGCCAGAATCGCTAAAGTCAAATAAAAGTTAAAAAAATTTTTTTTTTAATCTAATCTAAATATATATATAAAATAATTAAATTTTCTGTGTGGAAAGGTTCCCCAAAGGGGACTTATCTGCCATAAAAGAGCTGAAGTGATGGCTGCTGCTCGTGTGAAGCCTCGGAGCTGATTCTTCATTAGACGACAAGAAAGTATTTAAGATTTTCTGATCCGACTGCTGATTTTTCCCGCCTCATGGCTAAACCAATCAGCAGGCAGAGGGGATGTGTGGGAGGGAGCCAGAGCTTTTGGGAAACTGGCTGGTTGTTACATCTTGGGCATGACACAACCCCTACAGCCTAAACGCTACTGCAGCAGTGAGATGATGAACATCTAAGAGCACAACTCCAAGAGACTGAAAATGAAGTCAAAAAACTGTACACAAATTCTGTGGTCACTTTTCTAAAACAAAGCAAGACACTTTGGTCTAGCTTATATAACAAAATAAACCAGTGCTCTGTGTTCCTGCTCCATGTAGCTGACACACACACTCTGAGATTTCATTTACACTACATACACACACACACACACACACACACACACACACACACACACACACACACACACGCACACGCACACACACACGCACACACCTGGGAAAGGCTGGCACGTATTTTCCAGCAATGCCTCCTCCGCCTAGACTATAAGGTAGATACTGCCACCAGAACACTCCAAAGCCGGCTACTCTAAGGCTCTTAAAAGGGTACCCAATTACACTGAGTAAAATTAATATTAATAAAATGGTAGTGTTTCACCAATGCAGCAAGGCTTTTTCAGGAGCAGCCGCAGTGTCACCAGATAAATATAACTACTCTTAACGGTAAAAATATTCTCTAAAAAAACGGCCACAATGAAAAGTTTAAATATATTTAATAATAAATAATAAAAGAACATGAAAATACTAAATATCTATTTACAATTAAACACTGGAGTTTCAGCTACAGGAAATATTAAAAATAACACTGATGGATAGATTCACATAGATATAGAAAAAAAGTTCTTACCATAATGTCCCATCTGTATTGTTGATCTTCATTCATTCTTCACTGATGGGTTCGGTTCTGACCTCTTGGAACTGACTCGGCCGTTATACATAATTCATGCCAGCCAAAAACTCTCGAGCTAAGGCTCTACCCACAATGCCTCTCTCCTCTCTACCTCAGATCAAGTTTGCCTAGTAGTTAGGAAAATACAAAAACCCTGTCTAAGGTATAACCCTATAACATCTCAGGACTAGCTCCAAACTTCCTGGAGTCTTTAGGAGGGGGCAGGAGGGTGGGATGTCAACAATGAATGAAGATCGACAACACAGATGGAACGTTATGGTAAGAACATAACTTCTTTATCTGATGTTGTTAATCTTCACCCATTCTTGACTGATGGGACAGAGCTCCTAGCTACTTTAGATCTTGGGAAGCCCTAAGGAAGGATATTCCGGAGCACTACAGAGCCAAAGAATGCTCTTCCCTGGAAACCACGTCTAACTTGCAATGAGTGATAAAGGTAGGTGGAGTAGCTCAAGTTGCAGCTGCACATATGTCTTCCATAGAAGCTCTGGAATGGAAGACCAATGAAGTGGAAACAGATGTTGTAGAATGAGCTTTAACTGTAATTGATAACTTGAGTTTATTTTTGTTGTATATAAAGGTAATGTAGTCTCTTAGCCATTTTGACAAGGTGACCTTCGATATAGGCTTGCCCAATCTGGGTCCCGAAAATGACAAAAATAGTTGGTCTGATTTTCTAGGAGCTTTCTTTCTCTCCAAGTAAAAACGTAATTGTCTGTGGACATCTAATAAGTGTAAACAGTACACTCCTTTATTTGTAAATTTTGGGAAGAAAAATGGTAAGTCTATGGACTGGTTGATATTAGACTCTGATATCACTTTGGGAAGGAAAGTGGGATTGGTTCTGAGTGAAATTCTCTGAGCAGATGTGATAGTTACTAGGAAGAGGGTCTTCCAAGATAAGAACTTGAGGATGCAAGTAGCTGCTGGCTCAAAGGGCTGTCAAACTAGACATTGTAAGACTAAGGTCAAATCCCATGGTGCTACAGAGTCCTTGAAAGGGGGTTTTAAATGCAGAGCACCTTTAAGAAAAATTCTGCATAGATGAGACATCAAGGAATGGTCATAAAAAAATTATGAAAATTTAAAAAGGCAGCCAAATGAACCTTAATTGTAGAGGTAGAGGCTTCCAGGACCTTGTCAACTGATGCCGAGAAAGGGTCTAGGAAATTTGTACTCGCCCAAATTGAAAATTTTTTCCATATGCCAAGGTAAAGCTTCCTGGTGCATGGTTTATGGGAGGCCTGAAGTATCTTTTGCACTGGGGAGGACAACTTATTCTGCCTGGCAATTACTTGAATTGGAGACACCAAGCCATCAGCATGGATTTTGAAGATTAGGATGCACCAGACCCTGAGGGTGAGACAGTAGGTCTGGAGCTGGGTTCAGAGTCCACGGGCAGTGAATCAGATGAAGCCAAAGAAAGGGGAACCAGATTTAACAGAGCCAGTATGGCGCAATGAAAATCACTTTGCTTCTCAGACGTCAGCGTTCCTCAGAAAATGGGCGATCAGAAAAATTGGGGGAAAGGCATACAGGAGTCCTGGGGGCCAATTGAGAAGAAGTGCGTCTCTCAGGGATTCCCAGTGAGGGGGGATGAGGGCAAAGTAGCTGCTGCATTTGTGGTTTATAGGAGAAGCAAACAGGTTGCTGCAAGGCTGACCCCATCGACGAAAAATCTTTGCTGCCATGTTGAAATTGAGACACCACTCATGAGGCAAGAAAATACATCTGCTCAGTTTGTTCACAATCACTTTGGAGTTCCCCGGGACATGTATTGCTATGAGAAAGCAGTAGGAAGCAATTGCCCATTGCCAAATCCTTAGAGCTTCGTGACATAGAGGGTAGGTCTTGGTTCCCCCTTGTTTGCTGATATACCAGACTATGGACATGTTGCCTGACTGGATTGCCATTGTCCCCAAAGGAAGGACAGCCTGGAATGCTTGCAATGCTAAAAGCACTGCCCTCAATTCTAGGACGCTGATGTGCAAATTGGCCTTTTGTGGGGACCAAGTGCCCTGAACAGTCTTTCCCAGAAAATTCCACCCACCCAATCTGGGAAGCGTCCATGGTCACTATGGCTTTGGGCTGAGAGGGGAAAAAGGGATGGCCTCATAGAATCTCTTCTGTCTTCATTCACAAAGGTAAATCCTTTTTGCAGTGATTTATCAAGACTGGATGGGACATGGGGTGAGTTAGAAGTGACTACTGTGATGCCAACAGCCTTTGAAGCAGCCTCATGTGATACCTCTCTAGGGGAACTAACATTATTGTTGCTGCCATGGTTCCCAGAGCTTGTAGTACCACATGAGCAGGAACTTTGTTTTGGAAATGATTACCTGAAGTTGTGATTTGAGTTTCAACAGTCTGTGGAAAGGAAGGGAGGTTACACAGGATACTGTATTTAACCTTGCTCCAAAGAACTCCATATCCTGTGTGGAAGTCAATTGTGACGTTTCTGTGTTGACTGAAATGCCTAGTGTCCTGGCAAGATGTACAGAAAAGTCTATGGCGTAAAGCAGTAGATGTCTGGAGGTAATGGTGATGAGTCAGTCTTCTAGATATGGAAACACATGGAATCCCTGTAGTCTCAAATGAGCTGCTATGACTGCCATGTGTTTGGTGAACACCCTGGAGACTGTGGTGAGACCGAAGGGCAGTGCTCAAAACTGGTAATGACTGGCTCCTAGCCGGAAGTAGAGATACCTTCTGGAGCATTTGTCTTTCTTTATGTAGTAATATGTGTCCTGAAGATCTATAGAGGACATCCAATCATCCTTCTCTAGAAAGGGAAGGACTGACTTTAACCATGACCATCCAGAATTTTTTCTGCTGTACAAATTTGTTCAATAGGCTGAGATCCAAGATTGGTCTCCAGCCCCCTGTCTTTTTTGGCACTAAAATGAATCTTGAGTAGAATCTGGATCCTATTTGGTCTGGTGTGAATATTTAGATGACTTTTTTTTAAGCAGCTTTTGAATCTCTAGTGTTGCTAGATCCCTCTGACTAGGTGGAACACTGGGGATTCACTTTTGGGATTTTGGGCAAAGATTGAAGGGAATATGGTTGCTGTTGTGTCTTTCGGCTTATCCCGTTTAGGGGTTGCCACAGCGGAACTCAGGTCCGCTAATGTTTGGTAGTGGATTTTTACATGCCGAGTTACCAGCCCTGATGCACAACCTTCAATGAAGGCACACCCATTCATGCATGCCTCCACACAGAAGACGCTCTAGCTGAGAATCGAACGCAACAATGTCTTGCTGTGAGATGACAACGCTACCGCAGCACCACTACCGCGGGCCTATTGAAGGGAATATGGTAACCTCTGGTAATTATTTTCTACACTCAGATATCCAAGGTTATTGTAAGTCAGGCTGAATGGTGTACAGAGAACCTTCCCACGACTGCTTCCAGAGGTAAGCAATTGGGCCTCCATTCAGGAGTGCTGATAGGGTTTGTCCAGGAAAGGAATCTCTGGAGCCCTGGTTACGCGAACCCCCTCTGCCACAGCAGGGGTGTCTTCCAGAAGAATTCCCCCTTCTACCCCAGGAGGAATACTCACCACATGTCCTAAAAAGGCCCTTGGATCTTTTTGAACTACATTTTTCCACTCTTCTGATTCCTGGAGGCTCTATGAAGACAGGAGCTTTCCACGCTCACTGAATGATCAATTTAACTAGATCGTCAATGGGTGGGTTACCCAAGAAGTAGAAGGGCAGACACAAAAAGCTTGCAAAAACACAGATTCATAGAAGGATGAATTTGAGGGCTTCCAATCACCCCTCTGTTTTAATATTTCCAGGATGTCTCCAAAAGAGACATCTTTCAGAGGTGATTGCTTTCATCGTAATCTGTGTCTTCAGTGAAAGATTCTTCTGGAGAAACCAGGTGCTTCCCTCTTGCACATCCTCTTATGAGGTGGCTCCTCAGGGGGAGGCTCTGAGGAGGACTCCAAAGAGGGGGGATCCTGAACCGGGGTGTCTTTCATTTCTTGTGCCTGCTGTCCTGACATCAGACTGTGACAGCTGCAAACCAGAGGAAACAAAAATATAGCACTCCAACTAGGATAGAACCAGCTGGGAGCCTGTTGAGGCCAAAGCTGTCTCCATAATCTGGAAGGCAGGCCTGCCCAAAGAGGGATGGGAGCCAAGAACTGAGAAAGACAACCTCGGAACCAGGGTCACACCCTGCTCCAATGAGTCACCACCCAGAGTAGGAGCCAAGAGAGGACTCGAAACTGCTAGAGCCGTAGATGGCACAGTGGAAACAACTGGAACCGGTCCTAGGATCTCGAAACCGACAGCCAAACCATGGTCTTGGGTGTACAACAGATCTGAAGGAGCTGAAGACCACAGAGTTGGCTCCAGTACTGAAGTGAGATCCACCATCAGCACGGAGGTAACTGGCACAGGCAGCGTCGAAGTGAGGGGCTTCAAGCCCTGAAACGAGGTTGAAGGAGGAAAAACTGGTGGAGTCCTTGGAGAATAAGCCTCAGCTCTGGGTGGGAGAGAGGTTTGTGATGATGCACAGAGGCCTCTGGCTGCCAAAAGCTGATCCACTAACCTGACTATGTCCAATTCTGATAGACGCCTGGAGGAACGGCTTGACATTCCCGAAAGGGACTCACGCCTGTCCAGAAAGGGATTCGGTTGTTGACTCAAAAAGGGGACCATTGAAGGGGAATATCTAGTCTTGAGAATAATCGGCAGCTCAACTTTTGGCACCATAGGCTGTTGCATGGAAGAGGATTGTGGAACCAAATCAAAAGACAGTGGAGGTTGAGCAGAAACTATTGTCGGTGCCGGAGAGGTCACTGGCGCTGAAGTGGTTTTATTCTGACCTGGTTCAATGACTGACAGCACCTATGAGGACTTAGTTGTTTTCAGTACTGCAGATGATGCTACTGCAAATTTCGGTACTTTGGTTTTCGGTTCCAAAGAAACTGTTGGAAACTGCAGTTTCTGCGGCTTTGTTTCATGTGCCATAGGGGAGGTCTGCACAGACTGGCTTCTTTTCTTTACATCAGGTTTAGGATATTTTATCCACCTTATATAGAGTTTCAGTAAAAGTGCATTTCAAAAAGCCTTTCAAAATAAACTTATTGCACCTTTCGGCTAAAGTACAGGCACTAAAGCCCTGACAAATAGTACAAGTCAAGTCCAAGTGAGGGAGACCCAAAGAGTACATGCAGGAAAGATGCCCATCAGAATTGGCCATCTTTCTGCTACAGTCTTAACACTGCTTGAATCTGGATATCCCCTTTTGCTTCTCTGCCATATAGAAAAGTTAGTTAGGTCACCAATATACACAAGCCCACTCTCTCACACAACAGAGGAATGAAAGGAAAGGAGCTGTTTTTTTCTGGATATACCAACAATGGTATATAGAAAATATCCAAATGGTTAAAGGGAGAAAAAGGGAAAAAGAGGACATCAACAATGGTATAAGAGATTACCAACGGTAACAGAAAAAGGGAAGAGGCCTGATACCAGTGATGGTAAAAAGAGATACCAAAAGCTAAAAAGATGTGGGTAGAAATCATTGGAAAAACAGTCACACATTCAACAACAATGTTGCAAAACTATCTAGCAAAAAAATTTTTAACCAAATATGTTTAGAAAGAAGAAATTTAGAAAACTTAACTGAGAGCATTGGCTGACATGTCCAGTTGTCTACACAGCAAACGAGATCTGAGGCACTGAGGAAAGAGGCATTGTGGGTAGAGCCTTAACTCAAGAGTTTTTGGCTGGCGCGAGCTATATATAAAGGCCAAGTCAGTTCCGAGAGGTAGGAACCAAATCCATCAGTGAAGAATGAATGAAGATTGACAACATCAGATCAGTACTTAATTAATCTCACAATATTTTCCTGACTAATCTAAAGAATTACTATTCCGTGGCTACTTACTAAATCAAGGCAGGATGTAGTGGGTGAGTACTCCTTCTTTATCAGGTTTCACAAACAGACTGCCCTGAGACTTCTGTCTCATCTAGTATTAAAACATCATTTCAGTGCTGGATTACAGAATGACATCACATATATTTGGTCATCTGACTCTGGTTCACATACTACCCCCTTTACTAGAAAATGAACCAGAATCTAGCACATATGTGTTACCATACAAACACAGAGCTTTGCTAAGATGTGTTATAGCATCTGGAAGCTATAAAACCATTTCAAGACTTCCATCCTTCCAGGGTAGCAATTACTACACCCAAAAGGATAATACAGTAGGATTCCTAGTCCTGGTTTTCACAGATATTGTGTCTCTGGCTGCAATCAGAATGGTAAGATGCACTCTTTATGGCCTAAACCAGGTAATTTAATTTCAGACTATTTTTCAAAGTTAGCTGGACTGAGATTAACCTCTTCTCTTCCAGTATCGTATGTTACAATACATTCATTTAAACAGTTACAAAGTCTGATATACAGGTGTATTTCCTTTCTGTCCAGCAGGACCTACTGTTTGTGCATTTTTAGCACAAGCAGCTTTACAAATACATTTTCAACACAAGCACCTGTACAAGTAAGTTTGATGTACAAATTACATATAATTCTTTACAAAACTCCAGCTAGCTATGCTAGCATATGTTACACATCTACTGCCCTACTCCTCCTGGCATAGCTGGCAATACCTCACATCATCACACCTTTCATTGTGACTGGTCTTTTAGAGAATATTTTTAACATCTTAAGAGTACTTGTGCTTATTTTAGTGACACTGTGGCCGACCCTGAAAGTCTTACTGCATTGATCAAATTCTACCATTTCTATTAGTATTAATTTTACTCAGTATAATTGGGTACCCTTGTAACAGCCTTAGAGTAACTGAATGGTGTCAGCATAATTACCTTATAGTCTGGGCAGAGGGGAGCACAGCTGGTAAATCTGTGCCAGCCTTTCCCAGGTGTGCGTGAAAACCAAATATCCAAGTGTGTGTGTCAGCTACATGGAACAGGGACACAGAACTCCAAAGTGGTCAGTGTGGAGTCTTGTTTGGGGCCTGGAGAGAGACAGAGAATACAGCCCCAGGTCTAGAGTGTGCTCCTTGTGTGCTCTTAAGGGAAAATGTGCTTGGTGCAGAAAGCTGCATCTGAAAATACTGTGTGAATCCATTTTTGCTCCTAGTGGCCATCCCTCACCGGTGTCAGTGGTGAGGATTGAGGCTCCTTGATTACTGGCCCAGAGTAGGGACAATCACAAACTGGATAGGTAGTCTACTCCAAAAAATATTTTAAGGCATGATCCAGGCCACAAAAAAAGAGATACAATAAAATGCAGTAAAGGGAGATTAAATTATATGCAGCACAGTGATGTATAATATACAAATGGATAATTACAACAGAAGCATGGCAGAAAACACATAAAAGTGGCTCAATGTATACAGCAGTTACAACAGAAATCAATGTAGTCATGTCTCATGAATAAATTATAGTAGGCAGTACACTTAAGTGAGAGGGTTAGAGAAGGAGTAAATGTAATAATAGAGCTGGTAACTAAGGGACACAAATAGAGGTAAAGTGGAGGAGGGATTGCAGATGAGGAGAAAGCTAAGAACAGCAAAACATAATGATGCTAGGATGTGAAGATTGCTGGAAGGAGGAACTGGTGGGACAGTGTAAGGTTAGTGTCATGTTAGAGCAGAAAAGTGATGCAAAGACAGATGGAACAGGTGCAGCACTGATGAAGTTTGAAGGTATTGGAGTACATTTTAGGAAGACAAGCAGAGTATGTAGGGTAGAAGCAAAAAATGAAGAATAAGGATTTATTCATTATGATAAGTAATGTATGAATATACTAAGCTAACACAGGTGGAGCTGTGAAAGGTGATATTAGTTACAATTGTCAAAGCAGTGGCAGTGGGTTTATTTCTTAGTGTGTTTTTAAAGAATGTCGGAAGTCTAATAATGATGAACTGGATATTATGTACTGAGGTACTGTATTTCAAAATTCTGGTCCAGTTTTAGTGTGACCTTATTCATAAGAGGCTAAAGTGAAGCGTGGTCTAATAAGAAGATTAGTGTTCATAGACTTGAGAGAGTAAGAACTGTTCTTGAATTAGGCACACCGTCTATGTCAGGGACAATGGCATTCATTTAATCAATTAAAGGTCAGCATACTGAATAAAAAGACTGCTCTATTTTGTATTGACAGTTGCACTTTTTTGAAGGTGATGCACTGATGTTCATAAGGAAGACTTAGCTCAATAAAGCACAATATTTTACTTTCACTCTTCTTTAGAAGTTGTGACTTCCAAGAGGAGTGTAAGGTTATGAGCAGCAGGGAGTACTCCAGCCAGGGCAGTAAAACATTGATTGCTATACACCGTCATGTATTATTTGTTAAACTGGAAATTTTATAGGTCACACCAACATAAGTAATAACCTTCTGTAACTGAGTTTCTACATTAAGGAAAAACAAGAGAGTCTGGTCTAGTAGAAGTCCTAAGTAATTTTGTTGAGTTAGAATTGGGAGGTACTCACGGTAAGGGTTGCAAATGTATAGGGATTGTATTCTGCCAAGGTGCCTGTTTGTCCCAAATATGCATGTAGATTATTTTGGTATTCAGGTTAATGCTTATTTGAGCACATCCAATTCCAGATTGGGCTAGAATCACTTTATAGTGAGGAATTACTGTGATTACAGAGGCCCTAGTGACAACAATATCCTCAGCATAAACGATAACATTTAGGTTAGGTATATCCAAAGGGAGGTCATAAATGAACAAAGAGAGAACATAAATGGTCCAAGGACTGATCCCTGGGGAACATCGGCAGAGGTGGATAGAGGCTTTAAATTTGTGAAGTCAGATTCAGTTGAGAAGGGTAGGTCAAGTAAGCAGTTTTTGAATCATGTGCAGACCTCAGAGAAGTTGTTCTTTTTAAGCTTATGAAGTAATATGCTGTGGGTAGACAAAGTCAAATGTCTTCTGGGCTCTGTGATACCTAATTTGATGTTTTTAAAGATGTCATTAGTGAGTAAATATATGGCTGCTGAGGTACTGTAATTTAGCATAAAGCTATACTGCTTCTCCATAAGAATATCAAATTGGGAAAAGTATTGCAACATTTGTTTGGATACTAATTTCTCCATGTGTTTAGCCATGGGATCAAGATTGCCTGGACTTCCAAGATGGCTGCACACTGAGTAACAGCTTAATTTCAGCTCTCCCAGTTTGAAAACAGAAACTCAGAGAAAAGAGCCAGAGAACTAGTCCTTTTGAGTAAATTTCACTAACTGGCTAGTAAGTGCACTGCCTGGATGCCAGCAAAAAAGAAATTCAGAGAACCCGAAAGAAAATCAATCACAAAGGCTGCGAAGGAACACTGACTGGGAAGAATTCATCAGCTGTTCAGCAAAATGGACTTTGGTGCAAGACATGACTTACAGTAAAGTAACCTAGATGTAAAAATAAGTCAAATGTACTCAGAGGTGATTAAAATAAATGAAACCCTGAAGGAGCATGTCAATTAACATAGCAAAAAGCTGGAAAATGGAAGAAGCTTTAAACAGATATTGAAATGAGGTGACAAAACAGCAAAAATCAGAGGTCAAAATGAAGAAAAGGTTGGCTGAATATGAGACTGCACAAGAACAGATGCTTCAAAAGATAATAGAATTAGAGGACAGAGCATGTTCATAGGTTTGTAGGTTCATAGGTAGGTACTAGGCTATCGGCCCTAGGGCCCATACAAGCCCAGCCAAAAAGGTACCCTGGCTTTTGCCACCCAAGAAAATTATTTTCCTGTGCCACTGTCGAGCAGAGCCACAGGAGTGATCCCCAGGGTGAATTTCCTATTTCCCATCCAATCATCAAGATTTTTCTTGAAGAGTGCTAATGAGCAGCTTTGTTTGATATAGATAGGTAGTTTATTCCAGAGTATGAAGTCTCTGGGACAGGACTCTATCCCTCCGGCATGTTCTGTTTATTGTGGTGACAAGGTTTAGGTCCCTAGAGTGTGTAGCTCGGAGGGATTGGGATTTCTTTAAGTGGAGCATGTCCACCAGCTCTGGGTTTGACATAGCTTTGTATGTTAGGCAGAGATCACTTCTGAGTAGACGATATGTGACAGAGTATAGCTGGAGTTTTTTGAGACGGTCTGCGTAGGGCATCTATTTGAGGCTGGTAATCCTCTTTGTGTGGTATTTCTGCGGCCTTTCCAGTTGTTGTAGATGTCTTGTGAGGTATATACCAAAAGGGGCGTTGTACTCTATAATGGGTCTAATGAGTGATGAGTAGAGGGGAACAATGACCTCTTTTTTTCTGGATGAGAAACCATTTGTGATGAGGTGTGCCACGTAGAAGGATTTCCTGACTACTGTGACGATGTGATTATGAAAGGAGAGACTACTGTCCACCTGTGTCCCACGGTCTCTTATCATGGGTTCCTATCAGCTGACCAAAGATGCAGGTTAGTGAATGCTACTTGGTCGAGCTGTAAACGCCGAAATGGCAAAATATCGAAGTGGCCTGTAAGCAAATTCTTTCCCTGGCAAAGAATTTGCTTGGCCGCTTCGGTAGTTTGCCATTTTCAGCACTGTAGTGCAGTCTCGAAGTTGGTATATTTAAGTAGGGGGGTGTGCCCCCCACTTAATATCATGTATTAAAGTGTTTTCTTTTTTCTTTTTTTTTTTTTTTGTTGGAACGGAGATTTTTTCCCCTTGGAAAAAAATCACTGTTCTGACAGTTCGGTTTTGTAAGCTTTCGCTTACATGGGGTCGATTAATCACCGTTCGCTAACCTAAGCATTCGGTGATCTAATATAGATCCCTTATCACACTTTTGGTGTTAAGTATACTACCGCCTATGTCGTAATTCATGGGTACAGAGTTTTTACCAAAGGGGATGACAATGCACTTTTTGGCATTGAGCTTAAGGCCATCGCTTTGACACCAGGCATTTATCTCAGTGAGGCCCTTTTGTAGGAAGTCCACATCGTTAGGAGTTTCGATTACGGCTCCTAGTTTGCAGTCATCTGCAAACTTCGTTAACCAAAGACCTTCTGTGTTAGCCTGTACTATAGAGAAGTAGATACCAAACAGGAGAGGACCCAGGACTGAACCCTGTGGTACTCCATTTGTCACTGGTCTGAAGTCGGTTTTGGAGTCTGCTACTTTCACAGTGTGGGTTCTGTCAGAGAGCCAGTTGGCAGCCCATCTTGTGACATAGGGATTTATACCTAGTTTAGTGAGTTTATCTATAATTTCAGAGTGGGGGATGGTGTTGAAAGCCTTGGCAAGATCTAGATAGGCTGTGTGAACCACCTTACCCTCGTCTACGGCTTTGGTGACTGCTTCAAAGAAGTCTATCAGGTTTAGAAGACATGATCTGCCTTTTACAAACCCGAACTGGGTGGGGTCCAGAGTTTGGAGATTACCAATGTCTTTGTTTATAAGTTCCATGATGATATGTTCCATGGCCTTGCAGAGTAGGGAAAACCTGAGATTTTCTGTTGTACCACAAAGAACAAATAAGCAACTGGACTGGTATTCCACAGCAGGAACTGTTAACTGAAAGGTAACATCATGTGTATGCTGCAAACCTAGCCATGAGAAAGCAACCTAAACCTTTAATAGTAAAGATGCAATCCTACCAGCAGAAATAGTGGATTCTGACAAATCTGTGGCAGGACAAAGTACTAAAAGTGGGAGACTGTAGAGTGTTTGTGGAAAATGATTACTCACTGTACATGTAGAAGAGGAGTAAATGTATTCTATTAATCAGGGAATGTCAAGAAGTAGGCATGAGATTCAAGCTGTTGTATCCAGCTGTTTTCAGAATATTCTTTCCTGAAGGCTCAAAATCATTTTTCGTGCAGAACATGCCAAGGAAGGAATACAAAAGTCTGTCCAACAAAAACTGAGCTATGAAACAAAAGGAGATTCTGCTGTTTGTTCTTCTGGTAATAAAGCCCTCAGAGACACTGTGCCAATGAAACCTTTTACAACGTTTTAAAGAAAAATGCTTGAGAGAGAGAGAGAAAAAAAGCATGAGAGTTGACTAAAAGAATTGGGAGTATGTTGGAAATGAAGCAGAGACTGTATTTTGGAGATGGAGATCAGAGGAAGAAAACCAGCAACTTGGGAACTGACAAATACATATGGCATTGCAAAACATTAATTACATTTCTGAAAGATGACAGAACAAGAAAATATGGAAATATTGGACTTTTTTGAATTGGTTAAATGTGTAGGGAACTCCAAAGCCCTACTTAATGTCATTAAAGTTTGGAAGAACATTTAGGAGGGAGAAGAGGAAGGAAAGAATTAACTGTAAGTAAAACAAAATTTTGTTCTTAGCAGTAGTATTTTTATAAGGCATGATCTAATCTGCATACTATAAAGTAAATATTTTCAGTTATTTTTTAGTGCAATAGGATTACTAAAGTAAACAGGTGCCCCTATTTTTCCTTCTTTCTTCCTCCTTGTTCAGTTTTAAGAAATGTAGGCACTGCAATGTAAAGAAAAAAGCAAAACAAAACAAAGAAAAGTATTGTCAAAAGAGCATAATACAAGAAAAACTGATGTGATTTTTCTTAATTTTGCATAGGGGAAAGACTGGATTAAGGCCCTTGGCTTGATCTAGTAACAGGTTTTAAGGGGAAGCAAATAAATAAAGAACATTGAATATAATAAAAACTTTGTTTCTGGTTCTCATGTCTTCATGGAGACAAACTGATAAGGAGCAATAAAAACAGAATACTTTGTTCTTTCTTTCAGTGGCTAGAATATAATGTTTTTTTGAAAACATTCAACTGTTTTCCCAATCTGGGAGAGGAATAACAATAAAACAGACAGTACTTAGTAGAAGAACAGGCTGTATGATGCATCTTAGCATGGATAACCTTACTTATAAGTTAACCCAAGTTTGTGAGTATGGTTGTCAATCTTGGACAGTTGTTCCTATTAGGATAGCTAAATTTCCATACTTGAAGATGTACATGCTTTCATGTGTTCGCATTAAGTTAAATATGTTTTAGGGGTGTTCTAAGGGTGTGTTTGTTTGTTTTTTTTTTGGTTTGAGGGCTTCCACTAAAACAAAAAGTTTTGCAAGATATGATATAGGTTCAAATGGATATTGCAAGAAATAACTGTACAAAAGATCAACCTAACAAACATTACTGTATGCTAATAACACAAAAGTTGGAATTAGAAATTAAAAAAAAAGCTGTTACACATAACAGGTGGGAATAATAACTTATCGCAATGACAACAGTTTATATATTATCCTTAAATGTAAATGGTCTCACAGATATATACAAAAAAGAGCAGTGAACTATATTAAAAATGTAGAGTACAACTAGCTATGTTACAGGAGACGAATTTGGGGAGAAATGAGCATGTGAATTTGATAATGAAAGGTTTTCAGGATGATTATTCAGTGGAATATCTGGGTCAAAGGAAAAGAGGAGTACTTATATTAATTGCAAGAAGAGCTCCAATAGTGGTAGAAGAGGATAAAAAGATAGCAATGATAGATTTGTAGTACTAAGGGGTTACTGGTAAGGGATAAAGATTAAACTAGTGTGCACTTATATTCCACTTAAAACTGCTATAATGGAGCTTAAGAATATTCTCAGAGAAATAATCAGCTTTCAACAGGGAATATTATTTATAGGTGGGGACGAGGAATTGGATTTGCAGCAGTGAGGATGTGTCTGGGGGCTCCAGAAGAGAAAATATAACCGAGGGTAGATTTTTGAAGAAATTTATGAAAATATTCGCCATAGAAGATGTGAATTCAGTAGTAGGAGTTCGGAAAAAATGTACTTATTATTCCCCAAGTTACAAAAACTGGGCTAGGCTAGACAGAACATATTTTTCACAGGAACATGTACATTTAATTGAAAGTTTTGATATGCTACCAATAACTATTTCAGATCACACACCAATAATAACCAAAATAAAAATGCAGAGTAACAAAATAAAAATGAGACACTGGCGCATTTCCACCTATCTGTTGAAAAGAGAGGAATTTAAGGAACGGGTAGTGGAAAATATTCAAGAATTGTTATAGAAGATAGAAATTTCTTCTGAAAATATAGCTAGGGAGTTGGATAAAATTAAAGTAGAGTTTAAAAATATGGTGAAAATAAAGACAGATATGGTTAAGAAGTAACAATTATTATTTAGAGGGACTAACAAAGATCGAAGTATTGCAGAATAGGGGGGAATGTCACAGAACAAGATGAGGAGCAACTGCAGAAAGCTAAACAGAAAATAAGGGATTACCTCAATAATATGCTTGAGTTTAGAAAGACTGCTATTAAGCAACATTTTTTGATAATAGCCCCAGAGCACAAAAACTTTTAGCACAATGACTCAGGCAATAGAAACTTGAAAAGGTTGTCGCAAAGCTTAGGAAGCTTATAATAAGGAAGATAATAAGAAATCCTGTAAAAGTACTAGAAATATTATGAACATTTTATGAAAATCTGTACAAAGCAGAGAAATATGGAAATCAACAAAAGGTAAAAATGGAAATGATTATGGAACAATTAAATATGCCAAGGTTAGAGGTAGATGAGGCTCAATTACTAACAGGATAGGAGGAGATGAGAAAAAAATCATGATGTATAACCAATCGACAGGACAGTCCCCAGGGATAGATGATATTCCTGTGGAGAGTTGGAAGCTGGGAGGGAAAAAATGACAAAGATCTGGAAGATTTCGTTTAACAGTACTTTAAGATGAAGAGAAGCACCAACATCCTGGAAGAAAGTGGTGGTGGCTGTAACAGCTAAAGAGATCCAGCCTCATATATGCCCATTTCAATTCTAAACCATGATTATAAAGTCTTTATGCCTAAAATAGCTAAAAGAATAGCAAATATGATGCAGAAATTGATAGATATGGATCAATGTGGTTTTGTGGAGTGGAGGCAAACATCTGACAACATTAATAGAACAATGATGATCCAGAGGGAAGCAGAATGTAAGAAAATACCACTGTAGTTGGTGGGTCTTGATGCAGAGGATACACTTGCAAGAAAAAGCTAGGATTTTTTGAGCAGGGCAATAGAAGCACTTGCATTCCCTGATAAAATCATAACGTTGATTAGGAGGACATATGACAGACATGAGGCGAAAATTAAACTGGATGGGTTCCTCTCTTGTAAGTTCTGTTTGAGCAGAAGAAAAAGACAGTGGTGTCCTCTTTCCTCTTTGTTATTTGCATTATATTTAAAACCATGGACAAAGAAAATAAGGGACACAGAAATTCAAGGATATAATTAGTATAGCAGTCAAGAAAAGCTGGCTTTATTTGCAGATGATATTATTTTATATGTGATAAAACCACAAAAACACACCTCACTGTCACAAAATATTTTGAAACAGTCTCAAGTCTTTTCAGAATACAAAATTAATGAAGGTAAAACAAAGGCAATAGCTGTAAACTACATACCCACACAAGAATTGATTCAGCAATATCCATACTTATGGGGACATGATAAAATGATACTTAGAAGTATGGATTAAAAAGGAGTCTGTTGTGGCAGCTAAAGATATGTGGGAAGACAGTAAAGAAAATATAATACAAAAACTGAGAAACTGAAAGCTCCGTTTTATGGATATGGATAGCAAGATACGTGCAGTTAAAATGTTTTTAGTCCCTTTAGTTTTATACACAGGTCAGGCATATTTTTATCAACCAGAGGAGAACTTATGTATAGCAATTAATAAAAGATATTAAGGATTTTATCTGGGAAGGGAAGATGGTAAGAGTCAAGTGGGATAAGTTGATTCTTCCAATAGAACAAGGTGGTTTTGGATTATCTGACTTGAAGGGGTATTTCAGAGCTACACAGTTAAGGCTCCTAGACATAGCACAAGCAGAAGCCTATAATTCAAAGTGGAAAGGGATGATGGTGAAATAGGAGGAAAGCAAAGAATCAAGGAGGGACTGACATTTTGGATGCAGACCTTTAAGGAGAATAACAATCATACAGAATATTATATTCATAAAGTAACAGAAAGAGTTCTGGGAACTAAGCCAACACATGAATGGAGAAATGAGATTCTGCTGATAGGGATGACTGAAATTAGGGATACAGATAATAAGCAAGATGGGGCTGGAATTTATTGGAGAAAACTGGCAAAGGAACCAAGGTATTCAGAGCAAATAATTAGACAGGGAAAGGTAATAGAATGGGAAGATACAAATAATTTATTTGGACTGCAGGTTAGAAATAGCCTTCTCTATCAAGAACTGATATCAGAGTAGAGCCACAGAGAGAAACAAACGGGGTTCCTAAACGAAAGATCAACACTAGTAAAGTTTTTAGTAGAATCTAGAACAGAAACTACTGTTCTTAAAATAATGGTAGATTCCCTTCTCTTCACTGTTGTAGTATTCTTTACATTAGGGATCCCCTGCTAAGGGCAGCCAAATGTCCAGCCAGTACACTAAAGCCTTTAAGTTACACTGTATGTCACACATATGTTTCTTGCACAGTGTAGGGCATAAAGGTGAAGTTCAGACTTACCGTCCTCAGAACTAAAAGCCCCAGTAGGAACACCAATCCAAGGAAAAGATAGGTCATCAGTAAATCCAGAAGAGAAATGGACCAGGGAGTGAATGGAGGGAGTGAATATTGCAACAGTGAAGAGAAGGATATATATGGTAAGATTTTACACAACTGTACTATGTCCTTCCATTTCACTGCTGCAGTATTCTTTACAATAGGGACAAAGCCAAAAGCTCAAGAAGAAACTTGGGAGGAGGAAGGGACCAGCACAGCCCTCTAGGAAGACATGAAGGATGGCCCTAGCAAAATCAACCCTAGATCTGGAGATTCCATCCAACCTGTAGTGCTTGGTAAATGTATGCACAGAAGTCCAGGAACCTTTCTCAAGAATAGATATATTATCCAAACCCTTGAAAAAATGCACCAGAAGAAGACACAGCTCTAGCAGAATGAGTCTTAACAGAATAATGAAGTCTCTTACCATGAAAGGAATAACAAAAAGACATAGCTTTTGAGATCCAAGAATACCAGTTATGTGCTTACCATAACTTGATATCTGTGTTATCCTATTTCACTGTTCCTCATGACTGGGTCTTGGATCAGACATGAGATCTGATCCGGCACTACACAAGACATAGCTTCAAGGCCCGAGCTCCTCCCTCTCCCATAATTCCCTTCTATACTCTAACCCTCAGATCGAGTTTGCTGTAGTTGCCCCATAGAATACACACCTGAAACTTTAAGCAAAGGACTTAGCCCAGGAGCCTAATGACTCCAGCTTCCTCAGATCACGGATGGGGGAAGATGGGAGGGAGGTAAGGAATAATGAAATAGGATAACACAGATGCCAAGTTATGGTAAGTACATAACTGCTAATCTGATGTTATCCATTTTATTATTCCCCATGACTTGGTCAGAATCCCGAGCTACAACAGTAACCCGAGCGGCCCTATGGAAGGACATGTCTGAGCACCGTGGAACCAAAAGATGTTCTGTTTTTTAAGACAATGTCCAATTTGTCATAAGAAACAAACATTTGTGGAGTGGACCAAGTGGCCACAGCACAAATGTCATCTATAGACACCCCAGCAGAGTAAGCTGATGAGGCAGCAACTGACCCGAGAGAGTGAGCCCTAGGTAGATGAGGTAACTCTAAGCCCCTAAGAGAATAAAAGGTGGATATACAGTTTGAAATCCATTTGGAAACTGTTATCTTAGACACTACTTGACCACGTCTGTTCAGACAGGTGGGCTACAAACAATTGATCTCCTGAAAGCTTTAGTCCTGTGCAAGTAAAATCTCAACTGCCTAGGTACATCCAGTATATGGAGGAGGTTTTCACCTTTATTGGAATGGTTCAGAAAAAAGACAGGTAAATGATATTAGTTTCAGTGGCCACCTTGGGCATGAAGGAAATATTAGTTCTGAAGGCCACTCTGCTTTTGTGAAAAATGATGTACTGCGGCTTGGACAACAAAGCCTGTAACTCTGGCACCCTCTTAGCTGAAGTTATGGCCACAAGAAAGGCTGTCTTCTAGAACAAGAACTTAGTGTCACAGGAATGAGCCAGCTTGAATAGACTTTGAGTGGGAGACTGCAACACCACAGTCAAATCCCAAGTAGAAGGATCTTTGACAGAGGGCCTGAGGAGAAACGCACCTTTCATGAAGGCCTTGCATAGTCTGGAGGAAAAGGTAGGCTTCTCTACTAACATGAAAATTGGAAATGGCTGCCAACTGCAGCTTTATGGTAGAGAAACTGGCACTGTCTTGATACAGAGATAATAAAACTAGAATATCTGAAACTGGAGCAGAGAAGGGGTTGAGATTTCCTTCAGCAGCCCAAAAGGAAAATCATTTCCACTTACTGTTGTAGAGTTTTTGAGGTGATGGTTTCTGAGAGGCAGAATAATTTTCTTAACAGGAGAAGCCAGCCTAGACTTCCTTAGTATCACAGGAAGTGGAAAAACCATGGGGTAATAAGAAGGGATTGGAGTTTCGAGGTTTTCAGCCCTAAGGGATGAGAAATGAGATCTGGTGTGGGATCTATTATCCATGGAGGATATTTCAGATGAGACTGTAGGAAGGGAAACCACACTTGATGAGGCCAGAAAGGTGCAATGAGGATCATGGGCACTTCGGTCTGTGGGCTTTCTGCAGTACCTTAAGGATCGATGTGATTGGTGGATACACACACAAAGGAGACCCAGAGGCCAATTGTGGACTAGAGTGTCCCTCGGGGACTGCCCATCTGGGGGAAATCAGGGCAAAGTACCTGCTGCATTTGTTGTTCATTGGGGCTGCAAAGAGGTCGCAGTAAGGCTGGCCTCAGTGGTCGAATATCTGAGATGCTATTGATGGATTCAAGAACCACTCATGTGGGCTCAAGATGGGCTTACTGCGTCTGTCTGCCAACACGTTGCATGTTGGGATTACCCGGGTATGGGTGTTGCAAGAAGAAAGCAAATGTAAGAAATTGCTCATTCCCATACTCTCATGGCCTTCTCTGCACAGCAGATAAGAATGCATTTCCCCCTGCTTGTTAATATACCAGACCACTGATATGTTATCTGTATAAATTGCAATTGACCCCAGAGGAAGGCCATCCTGAAAGGTTTGCAACCTTTGGAGGACTGCTCTCATCTCTAGGACATTTATGTGCAACTTGGTCTCTATAGAGGACCACATGACTTGTACAGTTCTGCCCTGAAAATGCCCCACCCCACCCTAGCAGGGAAGCATTCATAGTCACTGTGGCCATGGGAGGTGGACCAGAAAAAGATCTGCCTTCGAAGATGTCCTCTGAAAAAATCCACCATTGAAAATGTCATCTGCAAATGGGTGTCAGTCGCATTGGCATAGACAGGATGATAAAGAATGGACCACTGGACTGCTAGCATCCACTGGAATACTCGAATGTAATATCTTGCCAGCACTACAAGGTGGACAGCTGCTGACATGGACCCCAGAGCCTTGAGAATGAGATGTGCCTGCTGCAATGAAACCTCTAGAATCACCCTGACCTGCTGCCTGAGTAAATCCACTCTCAGAGGGGGCAAAGCTGTGTTTTCTGTCACTGTATTGAGCTGGGTTCCTATAAACTCCAGACTTTGCATCATCCTTTGTTTTGACTTGGCCACATTGATAGTAATGCCTAACTCATTGAAGATCTCCAAAAGGTACTGCAACGCTAATGTCAGTCCATGTCTTGTGGGTGCTGTAATGAGCCAATCGTCCAGGTGTGGAAAAACCTGTAATCCCTGAAGTCTCAAGTGAGCTGCGACCATTGCAAGCATTTGGTAAACATCCGGGAGGGCTGTGGTGAGTCCAAAAGGCATGGCTCTGAACTGAAAATGATTGGCTCCAAGCTGGAAGCACAGAAGCCTCCTGGAGCACCTGTCTATCTTGATGTGATAATAGGCATTCTGGAGGTCTATGGAGCACATCCATTTATCCTTGCGCAAAGGCAGCAGGATGGACTGAACAGTGACCATCTGGAACTTTGACTTCTTGACAAACTGATTCAACTCGCTGAGGTCCAAAATCAGACACAGGTCCCAGGTCTTTTTTTTTGGCACCAAAAAGAAGTGAGAGTAAGTTCTAAACTCTCTTTGTCCTGCTGGGACCTCCTGGATGGCTCTTTTTTCTAGAAGTTTTAGAAATTCTCTTTGGGCCAGTTCCCCCTGACTGGGTGACACGTCAGGGGAAAACTCTCTTTGGACTTGGAGGTGGTTGAGAAAAGGGAATGTAATTGTAGATTGATATGCATGTATGCCTGTAAGAAGCTTTCCAGGGGCTTGCACAAGTGTATAAATACTGAGCACATATGAGCCTGACGGCCATCTTGTAGTAAGCTGTTGAGATGTAAGCATGTATGTCTGTGTAATGTCAGTTAATCAGTTTGTTTATATTTTGTAATGCTGCTACCCATCTTGATGTGCTTCTATGTAATAAAGCATATAAATGAACTATCCCACCCATTCATCATCCATACTAGAGAGGGATGAGTGACATAGTGCCAGAATAAGATCCAGATTCGAGACAGAGAGGCACTCAGTTAAGACTGGAGGAATATACCGGAGTGAATCATCCCTACTGAATGTATAAACTCGCAAAACAGGTCAGAAATGAATTTCAGGTATTAAAACTTGCTCAAGTAATTTCTTATTCTCAAAATATGAAACAAAGCATTCAGAACGCTCTAAACAAAATTTTCTAAGTAAACAAAATGTCCAAACCTATGACAAACACTGTGAGGCATCCATATAGCAGTTCTCTACCAGCAAGCAGCATCTGCAAAAGTCCGTGGTTGGTTTACTTAATGAAAAGGCAACATTACAGTGTATGTTAATGGTTTCACCCTTCTATGATTGTAAATTTCATTTAGAATGTATTCATGGAGTACACACTACTGGTAACCCCCACCCCATGAGAGATCTCTCTAAACCCAATACTTTCTAGTTTGGAAGTGGGAGGTTGGCATAATGGTTAAGGCGTTTACCTTAAAAAGACAAGGTGTAGGGCTTGATTCTCACATCAGGTAATTGGCTAGGCTTAAAATGCCTCATAAGGGCAGTTAGCCTAGCATTAACCTATGAAGTAACCTATGAACCTATATGTCATTCTTTCACTCGGTCTTCTCCTTCCCCAATATATTTGTCCATATTTTTCCCACTCCATACACACTCCTCGCATAAGGTTTCTATTTATCTAAGAATTCCTACTCTATATAATTGTTAGCTGCATAGATACTTTCCAGGTAGTCTTAAGTGACTGACTGTTTCTCGCTGAGCAGTTGTAGAACTTGGCTCTGCAGTTATTTCTGTTTTTGCCTTCCCCTTTTGTACCTCACTACTTCTACTGCAGTCTTCTTTTGAATTTACTGAACTCTACTCTCTCAGCTCCTTTCCTTCCAGCTGCTCTACTGCCAGACCTTTCTTTTTACCTTGTTCTCTCTCTCTCTCATTCACTTTTATTTTCTCTAAGGACTGTAAAATCTAATAGCAGTGTAATTGCCATTTCACTCTCCCATTTGGTGAATATCACCATGGCCCTCCTGCAGAAACTCCAATCATAAGCTAGCAGAATATTTCCAATACACCCCACTCAGGCAGGCACCATTTTTAAACTATTCTAGCCTGTTTCTCCGTGCTGTTTTGGCATCATCCAGTAGTGTGCCCTCCATGTAAGTTCTGCTAAACCTGTTTTTTTCCTGCAGAAATCCAAGGATTCTCAGAATATGTGCTAATTATTTGCTGTAAGCAGCAAAATATGCCATTTACATGTGTGTATATTTAAAGGGTTATGCTCATCACCTGATCTTGGTAACAAGAACTCTGCATATGCATTACTGTTTTAAGTGGGATTTTTTTGTGACTTTACTGGCCATTTAGCTCATATTATTGAAATTATTGTGTAATTATCACTGTTTTTAAAGGAAAATGCTGTGCTTTATCAGTTGTGTTCCTACTGCTATATTTCAAAAATTAATACCAAGCAATTAACAGCAAACTAATTTAACTGCTCACTATATGCTTAAACTGGGATGTAATATAATTCCTTATAGTTCGCAGCCACTCAGCTGCTACAGTGTACTAATACCTTGTACTATAGACTCTGTTTTAGTTAGACTGTCATATGTTACAGTGATGGCTCATCCAGGCCAAGATGAATATTGTACATTAGTCTTGGTTGAGCACTGTATATATGGCTATATGCTTGTTGTATTTATTTGAACATGTTTTTTCCTGTCAAATTACTGCTTAGGGTTTTAAATTTAACTTAGTAACTGTAGTGTTATTGAGCAGTGTCACCAATTTCCCTTCCACTCCTTTCTTATATTTCACCAATTATAAATACAGTCCTACCTCCTCTAGCACTCCCCTTGTCAGCTTTTCCTAATTTTTTTTCTTTCCATTTACAGTTCTCAGCTAAAATAAACACTGTGAGGCATCCCTATTGCAGTTCTCTACAAGCAAGCTGCATCTACAAAAGTCCGTGGCCGGTTTACTTAAAGTAAAGGCAGCATTACAGTGTATGTTAATGCTTTAACCCTTCTATGATTGTAAATTTCATTTAGAATGTACTCAGGGAGTGCACACTACTTATACCTCCATCCTCGCCCCTGCCAGTGATCTCTCTAAACATATTTTCTAGTTTGGCATCATTGTTTCACTTAGTCTTCTTCCCCAATACATTTGCCATATTTCTCCCACTCCATACTCAACTCCTGGCATAAGGTCTCCATTTATCTAAGAATTCTTACTCTACATAATTGTTAGCTGCACAGATGTTTTCCACAGTACCTGGTAGTCTAAGTGACTGATTGTTCCTCACTGTGCAGTTGTAGAACTTGTCTCTGCCCACACAGTTCCACCCTCACTAAGCTATGGCCTCACTCTACCCCCCCTACCCTGCTCCCCCCCAATCACTCAAATTTATTCTAAACCTAACCACTCCCACTTGTCTACTAAACACCACCTATACAATTTCCAACTATACAATATCTCACATTTCCACACAAACCTTAACACCCCCCATCCATTACCGCACATATATTAACCCATGAACCTATAACCAATCCCTACACTTTAACCATTACAAAATGCTAGCAATACATTGTATATTACTAGATCTGCTAACAACTGCTGCTCACTTAACAAAATGCCATTCACAAATATTCTCCCCTAACACATTTCACAAAACTACATCTACCTTTTCTCCACACCTGACTACTCCATCTTAACATCTCCATCCATCTTACATATAACAGAACTCCATCACACCTCATACAGACTACACCATATTAAACCAAACCCAGAAAAATACCCCTTTTAAGTTTCATAAGCATATATCAACATTCTTCCAAACACTAGTAACCATAGCTACCAAACTTATTATAAGTGTAGGCATTCACCCAAACCCAAGCCCACAGAATACCTCCTCACCACCCCCTCAAATAGAAGATATAACCAATCTATCACGAAAAGGCTCCAAAATACTAATCCAAAATCGAAACCTGTGAAGCATAGTCAACAAAGTTCAAGAATTACACCCCCTATCCCATTATAACTCTGATACTGCTGTTTTAATGGAAACCTAGTTAAATGCACATATTACTGACAACAAAATTACACCAACTGGTTACATTATTAGAGCAGACAGAAAGTTAAAAAGAGGTGGAGGTGGAGGGGTAGCCACCTTATTTAAGAGCAGTCTCACACTTTTACCACAAAGCCTAAACACACAACCTCGAAAACATAGAAATCCTACCTACTAAACTTCAACTTAACCAAAACAAATTCATATCCATTATATCTACTATATTCCACCCAGAAATAACATCTCCACTATAGAGCATATCATCCAGTCAATATCAAATTCAACAGCCTAAGAAACTATCATTACAGCTGACTTTAATATAGACTTATAACAACTTGTAATCATAACCCTAGCAATCACATCAACCTCTATGGCTTCACACAACTCATTCACGCTCCTACACGGATAGATAAAAACTCCAACTGTAAATCTATAATTGAAAACTAACCAACAAACCTCAGAATTATCACATTAGTGACTGCTTACCCGGCAGCTTAACTGACTATATGCCAACCTATCAATTGAGAAAAAAACATCAGTACTGTGAAGTTCATCACCTTCTGTCAAATCCGTAGTAAAAAAAAAAATGTAACTCCCAAGACTTAATCAATACCCTAAAAAAATCTAACTGGTCTCTACTAAAAAAACTGCCCCTTGATGCTGTAGTAGATTTCAACAGTACTTTCCTTGAAATTCTAAAAAAAAATTGGCCCCCCCAAGGTCAATCTGTATTAAGGCCACATACACACTATGGCTAACTAATGACACCAGAATGTTCCTTAGGAAAAGAGACAAAGCTTGGCAAAGATGGCTCACCTGTAAAACCCAAATCAACCGCATCGCATTCTAGCAAATTAGAAACAAGGCCAAACACCAAATCAACCTAGATAAAAAGAAATTCTACTATAATCTGCAGCATAAACATCAGCATAATCCCCCAAAATTTTGGAATACCATAAATGCCATTCTCCACCCAGGAAATTCCACTACCCCTTTCCCCAACTTACCACACTCTCTTACAACCTTTGCAGAAGAATTCAATAAATACTTCACTGAAAGTGTACTATCTCTAAAAGTAATTTCACAGAACCATCACTAGCCCATAAACCTCTTAATATTAACAACTCCTTCTCCTTTCAGCCTGTTCGAAGAGCTACTATTGAGAAACTACTCAATAAACTCAAACCCTCTTCAATAGCAGCTGACAAGTTGCCAGCAGAGTCTTTAAAACTCGCAGCTGCAGCCATATCTTATCCAGTGTCGCTCCTTATTAACAGGTCGATAGCAGAACATGTCCCAGCAATATGGAAAATTGCCCACATTATCCCCTTACACAAAGGCAGAAATTCCACAGAGCTGACAAACTACAGACCAATTGCCATTCTCTCTCCACTATCTAAACTCCTCGAAAGATATATTCACTCCCAGCTGATTCATTATCTTACTTTCAACAATATGCTAGCAAAATGTCAATATGGTTTTAGGCCTCATCATAGTACCACAACTGCTCTTCTCAGTTTCACCAATACCATCAACCAGCTCAGAAACAATGGTGAAATAGTCTCTGCAGTCTTTCTTGATGTGTCCAAGGCCTCTGATACGGTCTCTCACCCCAAACTATTAAATGCACTCTCCAAACTGAACCTCAACCCCTCTGCACTTCAGTGCTTCCAAATTTATGTACGGGACCACCAACAATCTGTAAAATGACAATGTCCTATCCCCCCCCCTCTTCCCACACACTAGGAGTACCTTAAGGCTCAATTCTTGGGCCGCTACTCTTCACTATTTGTACAAACAGCCTCCATAGTGCTACCCCACTGGCTTCAACTATCCAATATGCAGATAACACAGCACTTATATGCACCACTAATAACCTGCAACACCTCCATGCTATAACCCAAAAATCATTCTCAGATACCGAGCTCTCTAACCATCAGCTCATACTTAACACCAATAAAACAAAACTTTTGATCTTCCAACCCACAAGACCCCCCCCCCCCCAGCACCCTCTACATCACAGCTAGGAATAAAACTAAAATTAATGTTGATTCGCAAACAAAAGTACTAGGAGTAATAATAGATAACAACCTAAAATTTGACCTACATACTACACAAACAATTTAAAAAGTTCACAAAAAATGGGTACTGTTTACAGAAATAAAAAGTATTTAACTAGCACCTTTAGGGTTGCCATTGCAAGAATCTATCTTCTATCAACAATTCTGTATGCTTCCCCAATTCTCACCAACCTTAAAAAGACAAACATGCTGCAATAAAATAATTAAATTTGCAACCGACTGCTCACATCATAACCACCACTGTCACTCCTTAAAAAAACTGTCCTGGTTAGAACTCCCACAACTTCTATCCTATAACCAAATAACCTTAGCACACAAAGTAGTACATCAACCTGAACAAACTCTGCCTTTCTAAATATTCTTCAGTCCCATACCACAAATCGAAGTCTTCAGTCAACAAATAAATCTCTACTACAAGTGTCCAAATCCACTAACATGGCAGGGGACTCCCTATTTTCTCATCATGTAGCAACAAGGTGGAATTCACTACCTCACAGCATCAGAACTAATAGAAATACCAACCAATTCAAAAAGATTCTTAAAAATTATTTATTTTATTTATTTATTTCCAGTTTGATGACCAGGGAGGTCCACTGGGCTCAAAGAGCCCATTTTCAGTGGAGGCATGGGGAGAAAAGCTCCAATAATACATACTACAAGCTCCATAACATGAAGTACAATACATAGTGGAAACAGAAACAAACTAAGCAAATTTTACATACAAAATAGCAAAAAATAAACAAAAGTTAAACAGCAGCTTGGAGAAGGATGTAAAGCATATTCACATGTTTAGTGGTTGAGAACAGTAGAACAAGGTTAAATTAATACAGAGGTTTAAATCATCTGTGAATGATATACAAGTTACATTAGCATGGATGAGTTCTTTATGCATGAATATTATCATGAGGTTAAATTAATACAGAGGTTTAAATACTCTGAGAGTGGTATAGAGGTAGCATTAGCATGAAGGCAGTACATAGGGTTAATCAATAGTGTGCAAGGAAGAACAAACTTGTGTCATAAAGTATTTATGTATTTATGTATTAAGCAGGTTAGGTAGGTGGAGTGCAATTGCATTTCCACTTTTGGGAGAGGTAAGAATGCAGCTGGGTTTTGAAGTGTTCAGAGTTCTCAGAAATTCTTAGAGATGGAGGGAGAGAATTCCATTTTTTGGTGATGAAAAAGGATAGGAGAAGCTGACCAGCGGGACAGTTAGGTTTATAAACAAGAGATTAGATTTTGGTGGGTAGATCTTAGAGTTCTGTTTGGGGTGTACAATGTTAAGATATTTGTTAGTGCTGGGCCATATAGTTAATTTGAAAATAAGCTTGTGAGTGGTGATGAGTTGGAGGTAGTTTGGGAGTTATAGCCATTGCAGTTGGTGGAGAGGTTTACAGTGGTGAGTGGAGTATTTGGAAGTGGTGGCGAACTTTGAGATTTTTATTGTAACGGGATTTTAGTTTAGAAGAGATGGAGGAAGATAGGTTGGTTAGTAGGGGAGCACCATATATTAGTGAAGGTAGTAAGAAAGTAGTGGCGAGGGTCTGTCTTGTTGAGGGGGAGAGGAGGTTTCTGTACATCATGCCAAGTTTCCGATAGGTTTTCTTTATATTTAGCTGAATATGGGTATCGAATTTTAGGTGTTCGTCAATAGTAACTCCAAGAAATTTAGCAAAAGGAACAACTTCTATAGTGGAGTTGGCAAGGCTTATAATCTTGAAAGAGGTTTTGTCTAGATGGATAGATTCTGAGGGAGAGAATAGAAGGATCTTTGATTTGTTGACATTCAAAGAGAGGTGATTTTGGTACATCCACTTCTCAGTAGTTGAGAAGGCAGTTTGAGTTTTTGTTTGGAGCTCAGGGAGGTTTGATGCAGAGCAAACTAAAGTTGAGTCATCTGCATATTGTACTATCTTAGTGTTAGGAATGGCTGCATGGAAATCATTAATGAAGACATTGAAGAGCACAGGGCCAAGAATGGATCCCTGGAGTACCCCAGTTGGGGAGGGAAGGAAGGCTGAGGTGCCAGTCTTCCATTTTACTGCCTGAGATCTGTCAGACAGGTAGCTGCAGAACCAAGTAATGGTGTTTTGTGAGAGGTTAAGATTGGAAAGGTGGTGAAGAAGGTGGGTATGGGAGACTGTGTCGAAAGCCTTGGAGAGGTGAAGGAGGACTGTGGATACAAGTTCTCCGCAGTCAAGGGCATGGTTTATGATGTCTAGAAAAGAGAGAAGAGCTGTTATTGTGCTATGGCCAGGACGGAACCCATGTTGTGCTGGGGTGAGGAGTTGGTTATGTATAATGAATGGCATGAGCTGGAGGTGGATACATTTCTCAAGAATTATTGAAATATGGGAGAGAATCGCTATGGGTCGGAAGTTGAAGATGTTATTATTTTTGCTTCCTTTATGGAGGGATAGGATAAAGGCTGCACACCACAGTTTGGGGACATATGATTCTTGCATGTATCTGTTGAGGAGTATGCTAATGGGGGTGGCGATGCTGTCTGCTGCAATTCTTAAAAAGAGTGAGGGGATATTGTCAGGGGCATTGGAGCAAGGCTTAAGCTTAGAGAGAAGTTTTTTTATATATGAGGTGGGGATGGGTTTAAGGTGGAATATGGGAGGCGAGTTTGGGGTGGAAGGTTGGGCAGAGGGTTTGATTTGGGGGGAGGTGGTGTTGTTTGGGAATGTTTTAGTGAGTTCTGCTATAGAGTTAGCAAAGAAGGAGTTGAACAGGGTAGCTACTTCTATGTCAAATTTACTAGTGTTAGGGCAAGGGCTGTTTTGGTGCCTGGGTTGAGAAGTGAGTTGATGGATTTCCAGAATTGTTTGGGGTTAGAGGAGTGGTTAGACTGGAGTTTGATATAATATGCTTTTTTGTCTTGTATGATACGTTTTTTGGCTAAGTTGCGGAGTTGTTTATATTTAAGAAGGGTGTCTATTACAATGGTAAAGTTTCCAGGTCTTTTCTCTTTGTTGCATGAGTATTTTGGTATCTTTACTAAGCCAAGGGGCAGAATTGTTTTTACACGTTTTATTCTTGGAGGGGCTTGGGAGTTAAAGAGTGTCTAAGAAGGTTAAGTTGAAGAATTCGACAGCACTGCCCAGAGGTAGAGTTTTTAGAGTGTCCCGATTTATCAGCTTGAGAGAATTGGAAAAAGTTGTAGGGTTAAAGTTGTTGAGATTCCAAGTATGGATATATTGGTATAGATGAGGAGAGGAGGGGGTTGCTCTATGGATGAAGGCTGGTAAGTGATCACTGATAGAGTCTGGTAAGGTGCCAGTGTGGGAGATTTTGTTTGGGTGGGAGACAAGGATCCAGTCCAGTATGGAGCCTGGGGGGGTATTTTTATTAGGTCTGGTTATAGCATTTGTGAGTTGAGTGAAATTACATAGACTGATTGAAATGGTGGAGTTATTGGCAGTAATTTACCTGGCTTTGCTCCTGTACTACTCCAGGCTGACTTGTAATAGTTTCTAGTCATAATTTTTCTTCTTCCCTGACCACTCATAATCTTTGCTCTCTCTCATGTCGAGATAATCTCTAACCTCATCTTTTTCTATCCAATTTCCCCCCTACAAACTGTTCCCCAGCTTACTTTGAGAAACTACAATGTCTACACTACAATAAGGAATTATATCAGATGATTGTATAATACAAATGTTAGCTATAATAGCACAGAATGCAATTTCTGGTGTACTGTATTTCTTGTAAAAACTTTGTATAACCTCTGTATATGGAGCTTTTCTCCCCGGGCCTCCAATGAAAATGGGTCTTATCTCAGTCAGACTTTCCCGGTAAACAAATGTAAAATAAACTAAATAAATATTAATAGAAATATTTAAAATAACTATGGAAAATGCTTTAAATAAAGTCTGAATTGCATAAATTGTATAAAATAAGGGAAACAACCTCATTTTTTCGCTAAACACTATTTTTTTCACATTATTCAAAGCTATTTGAGTTGTATGAAGTGTTTGCATGTTTGTGCAGTATTACAGTACAGTTATTTCGCAAAATACAGCCATTTAAAAGCATACTCTGCAAAGTACAGTATTTTGAATAGTTTACTGTGCACTTGAATGTTATTACAGGCACACATAGCAGCTTGTTCGTACATAATTACAAGGGCCATTATTACAGTTTTTTGGGATATAATTTGTTGGCGTGGCAGATAGATTTCGAAAACCAACTCCACTTGTGTTTGACAATAATATTGCAGAGAACTGGAGAGTGTTTGAGCAAGAGTAAGGCATTTATTCTGCTTAATTTAGCTCAGTCATAAGCCATAGAAAGAGAGCATTCATTTGTGTATGCACCTGCTCTATTTGCAGGAGAGGGGGAAACTGTCATATAGTTGGACTGGCTTAGTCAAGGGAAGACTCCAACTGCTTAAAACGTAAATTTAGAGAAATGTGTCACCCCAAACGAATATTACAATGGAAAGGCACTTACTTATTTTACACAAGGTTCATAGGTAGGTACTAGGCTATCGGCTCAAGGGACTACGTAAGCCTAGCCAGCAAGGTTCCATGGCTTACGCCACCCAAGAAAGTTATTTTCCTGGCCACTGTCAAGCAGAGACACAGAAGTGATCCCCGAGGTGTATTTCCTATTTCCCATCCACTCATCAAGATTTTTCTTGAAGAGTGCCAATGAAGAACTTTGCTTGACATAGATGGGTAGCTTGTTTCAGAGTATAGGAAGTCTCTGGGACAGGAATTTATCCCTCCAGCATGTCCTGTTTATTGTGGTGACAAGGTTTAGGTCCCCAGAGCATGTAGCTCGGAGGAAATGGGATTTCTTTAGGTGTAGCATGTCCAACATCTCTGGGTTTGACATAGCTTTATATGTTAGGCAGAGATCACCTCGAAGTAGGCGATATGCTATGGAGTAAAGCTGGAGTTTTTTGAGGCGGTCAGTGTAGGATATTTGTTTGAGACCAGTAATCCTCTTTGTGAGGTACTTCTGTGGCCTTTCCAGCTGCTGCAGATGTCATGTGAGGTACATTCCAAAAGGGGCGTTGTACTCTATAATGGGTCTAATGAGTGTTGAGTAGAGGGGAACAATGACCTCTTTTTTCCTGGATGAGAACCCTTTTATGATGAGGTGTGCCACATAGAAGGACTTCCTGACTACTGTGGCGATGTGACTATCAAAGGAGAGACTACTGTCCACCTGAGTCCCAAGGTCTCTTATCATGCATTCGGTGTTAAGTAGATTGCTGCCTATGTGGTAGTTCATGGGTACAGAGTTTTTACCAAAGGGGATGACACTGCACTTTTTGGCATTGAGCTTGAGGCCATGGCTCGACACCAGGTATCTATCTCAGTGAGGCCCTTCTGTAGGATGTCCACATCATTTGGGCACTTGACTATGGCTTCTAGTTTGCAGTCATCTGCGAACTTCGTTTGGTATCTACTTCTCTGAAGTACAGGCTAACAGGAGAGGTCCCAAGACGGAACCCTGTGGTACTCCACTTGTCACTGCTTTGAGGTCAGATTTGGAGCCTGCAACGTTTACAGTGTGGGTTCTGTCAGTGAGCCAGTTGGCAACCCATCTTGTGATGTAGGGATCAAAAGCCTGGTGAAACTTTGGCAGCATATATAACTGATTTGAGAAACAGAGCTAAAATGTGCAGATTTGGTGATTTAAGGAATGAGCTGATAAAAGACAGAATTGTGTGTGGTAATAAAGATGATGCTGTGAGAATGATTTTACTTTGTGAGAGTGATTTAACTTTGAATAAGGCCACTGAGATTTGTCAGATATATCAGCTTTCAGAAAAGCACATACATATGCTTACAAATGAGAGATGCATGCTTCCAGTAACTTCTAAGACCAATGTTGATAGTATGGAGCATGTGGTTAAAAGAAACAGGCCCAAGCACATGGCAGCAACTGTAACCCCTCCAACAGTCTCTGGTAAACTCCATAGCTTTCTAGCAAATTCCAGAGTATGCACAGTCTCAGTGAAGCATGAGTGAGTCAGCAAATTCAAAGAATGGGCCCCCACCCAGTTTTATTGTTAACTGTCGTAATTATGGTAGAAATCATGAGCCTAAAAGAGAAAAATGTTTAGCTTTTGGTCAGCAATGTCACAAATGCATTAAGTGGAATCATTTCAAAAGGTTTTGCAAATCAAAAGGGACACATTATTTTATTAAAAGGGAATATTCCAAGAAACAAGATGATTAGTTTTGAAAGCTGTGATGCTACTTTTTATGTTGATGGTATGTCTGTGCTTCAAGAAACAGTCAATGCAGCAGATTTATGGGCAAGGAATGAAGTATTTTGTACTGTTCAGATAAATGGGAGACCCACGGAGCTCAATGTGTAATGTTATGTCTGCAGAAACATTTGCTAGAGTATGTGCCGGTGAGAAGCTTTATTTAGCAAAGTATGAGAAGCTTGTTGCTTATGGTTATGAAGAAATTCACACTGAAGGCTCAGTAGCACCTTCATATTACTCTGCTGGGAGAAGCTACAACTTGTTATTTTATGTGGTCAAAAGGCACATACAGTCATTATTAGTGCTCAGAGACAGTTTGAACATGGGACTGTTTTCATTTACTAAGGAATTCCATCATGTTAGCTTAAAAGACCACTGTTCTAATTTCGGCCAGAATATTTTCTCTACCTATGCTGATAAATGATCTTGATTCGACGACAAACTAGGCAAGCTTCCAGTTGTGTACTCCATGAAGTTAGACCCAGATATCAGCCCAGTTGTCAGGCCAGCCCAGAAAGTTCCAGTAGCTATGTAGAAAATAGTCAAAGCCAAGCTAGACAAAATGGTGCAACAAGGTGTGATTTGTCCAGTAGATTCATCACCCCGATTGAATGGGTATCTTTCATGACGGTAGCTCATGAGAAAAGCTCAGATGATATCAGAATATGTATTTATCCATGAGATTTGAACAAAGCACTGAAAATACCTCATCATCTAATGGACACAGTCGAAGAAGTTGCAGCTCTGATGCCAAATGCCACTGTTTTTTCTGTCTTAGATGCAATGAGTTCATTTTGGCAAATTTTGCTTGATCAAAAATCCTTGTTGCTAACTACGTTCAGTACTGCATTTGGCAGGTATAGATTTTTGAGAATGCCACTTGGGATAAATTCTTCCAGTGAAATCTTTCAGCATGCAATGGAGCAAATTTTATCTGGGTATCCTTGTGCTATTAGAGTAGATTATACTCTAGTAGGAGGTAATGGTGAAGCTGAGCATGACAAAACCTTCAGAAAAGTTCTGGAAAGAGCACATCAAGTGAATCTTAAGCTCAATCCTCAGAAGTGCAAATTCAGGTTAGGAGAAATTACTTATGTTGGTCATTTATTTACCAGTTCAGGTTTACGACCAGACCCTTCTAAGCAAACAGCTAATCATGAGATGCCAGCTCCGGATAATGTTCAAGCTCTATGACGTTTTCTTGGCAAGATTAACTATCTAGGCATGTTCATTCCAGACTTGAGCCAACTAGCAGCACCACTTAGAGAGCTGACACGTAAAGATGTATCCTGGTCATGGTTGGAATGACATCAGAGAGCATTTGATGTCCTGAAACAGAGAACTGCCAGTCCACCAACTCTCAGATACTATGATGTTCACAAACCAGTTACTCTTTCCTGTGATGCTTCGAAATTTGGTCTTGGTGCAGTCATTCTTCAAGAAGATCAACCTGTTCTCTATGCATCCCAGAAAGAACTTTTGGCAACTGTGTTTGCATGTTCGAAGTTCCATTATTATATTTATGGTCGACTTATCCATATCAAAACTGATCACCAACCTCTAATCACTACTTTGAGAAAGCTTATTCATACAGCTCTAGCCAGATTACAACGTATGATGTTGAGATTGCAAAAGTATAATTTCAATCTTGTCTACACAAAAGGCAAACCTTTATTTTGCTGATACATTATACAGATCACCCAGAAATACCACTGAAAAGCATGAGAATGAGCGACTTGATTTTGAAGTCATGGAAGTGAGAGATTTTTTCCACACGTATTGATGAGCTTAGAAATTATACAGCCACAGATCCAGTTCTTCAGAAACTCAACCACTTTATCAATTAAGGATGGCTGCCAAAGCAGTCTAGTTTACCTCAAGAAGTACAACCTTATTTTCCTTACAGAGATGAGATTTTGTAATTGCTCCAAAGTCCTTGCAACATGAGTATATTACTATCTTGCATTGTGGCCACCTAGGAACTGATTCTACCAAAATAAGGGTGAGGGGGAACTAGTAATTTGGCCTTCTATGTCACAAGACATTGAGAGTATTTTCATCTTGTTCTGTATGTAATAGTACAAAGCCACATCAACAGAAGGAACTACTTCAGCTAAACCAGATTACTGAACTACCTTGGTCGACAGTAGCCACTGACATTTTCGAGTGGAATGGTCAACATTACTTGGTGTTAGTAGACACCTATTCCAATTGGTTTGAGATTGACCTACTTCCTAATCTGGTGTCCAGTAATGTCATTACTAAGATGAAGCATAATTTTGCAGTCTATGGAGGTCCACATAAAGTTATTTCTGACAATGGTATGTAGTTTACCAGCCAGCAATTCAAAAGATTCACCCAAGAGTGGGACTTTATCCATGTTACGAGTAGTTCTGAGTACCCACAGTCAAATAGTTTGGCAGAAAGCACATTTCAAAATGTGAAAGAGTTACTAGAGAAGTTGAAATGAGACAATAGTGATGTTTTCCTGAATTTCTTGAATGTCAGAAATGTTCATCGTGATAAACATTTTGGTTCACCTGCCCAGAGACTTCTGTCGAGACAAACCAGAACTACATTACCAGTCAGCAGTAGTTTATTCATTCCAAGTGCTAAGAACAACAGATCAGTGAAAGCCTGTTAAAGAAGTGCCTAGCCTAGAAGTCTTATTATGACAAGTCCAGTAAACCGCTCAGTCCATTACGTGAAGGAGAGACAGTGAGAATGCATATGTGCAAAGGTTATGATCGGATTGGAGTCATAAAGAGTATTTTCCAAGAGCGTACATTGTGGCATCACAAGTAGAGTTTAGGCAGAATCAGAAACATTTGATGCTGGTGTCTGAGCCTGTACCACAGCATTTAGCCTGTAAAAAAGAGTGAGTTGACCAGTGTTCCAGTTCTAGAGGACGTTCCGGTAAATATGCCTGTTCCTGAGATGAATCCTGAAATTCCTGATACGAGTTGTTTATCGATGACTGTCCCTGTTGCTAAACCCAGTTCTGATTACTATACCGCTAGATCAAGTCGTATTCCCAAACCATGTTACAGATAAATGGCAACTTAGACATGAACATTGTGTTTCTTTCTAATGTCTGTATTATTGCATGTCTTATTCCAATGTCATTTCATTGAAGGCAATCTATTTAAGAGCGAGGATGTAGATCAATATGTATATATGCCTTTAAGAGGCTTTCCAGGGGCTTGCACAAGTGTATAAATACCGAGCATGTGCGAGCCTGACTGCCATTTTGTAGTAAGCTGTTGAGATGTAAGCATGTATGTCGCAAACTGGCTCTCTGACAGATCCCATAAAGTAAGAGTAGCGGGATCTATGTCCGAATCCAGACCAGTAACGAGAGGTGTGCCTCAGGGCTCTGTCCTGGAGCCCCTCCTGTTTGGCATATACTTCTCAGAAGTGCAGGCAAGCATGGAAGGGCTGTGGCTGACTAAGTCTGCGGACGACTGCAAACTTGGTGCTATAATAGAGTCTCCGGCCGACATGGAGATCCCCCAGAAGGGCCTAAATTAGACTGATGCATGGTGTCAAAGCCATGGTCTCAAGCTAAATGCAAAAAAATGCATAGTAATCCCCTTTGGAAAAAACAGAGTACCCGCAAACTGCAACATAGGAGGTAATCCCCTGAAATCTGAAGAAGAAATAAGGGATCTAGGGACCCAAGTAGACAGTCAGCTTTCCTTTGATAACCATGTTGCCAAAGTGGTTAGAAAATCCTTCTATGTGACCCATCTGATCACAAAAGGGTTTGCATCAAGATCTAAGGATGTAATGGTGCCCCTCTACTCTTCCCTCATCAGACCCATTATTGAGTACAATGCACCAATTGGAATGTACCTGGCTAGACATCTCCAGCAGCTGGAGAGACCACAGAGGTACCTAACCAAGAGGATTACTGGCCTCAAACAGTTGCCCTATACAACACGATTGAAAAAGCTAAGACTGTTCTCTGTTGCATACCGCTTTCTCAGAGGCGATCTCTGTCTAACGTACAGAGCCATGTCCAACCCAGAATTGTTGAACATGCTCCATCTTAGCAAAACCAAATCTACTCGAGCTACATGCTCTAGGGATATAAACCTCAACACAACAATGAATAGAACATGCTGGAGGGACAGATTCCCTTCGCAGAGACTTCCCTTACTATGGTACAGGGTCCCGATCTATATAAGACAGAGCCCCTCACTATCACTCTTCAAGAGGAACCTCGATGAGTGGATGGGTAACAGAAAGTTCACACCGGGGATCACACCAACAGCACTACTAGATAGGGGCCAAGGGTACTAGCTGCTAGTACAAGGGTCTAGGGAACTACTAAAGGGGCGGTGAATACCGCACAATGTGGCTGGGCTAATATATGCCTTTGGGCAGATAGCACAGTACCAACCTATGAACTTATGAACCTATGTGTAGTCTGTCAGTTAATAAGTTTGTTTATATTTTGTAATCCTGCTATCCATCCTGATGTGTTTCTATGTAATAAAGCATATAAATGAACTACCCCGCCTGTTTGTCATCTATACTAGAGAGGGATGAGTGACAGTAATAACTCCTGGATATGATATTGAGCAACCACCAATCGTTCATTATGGCTGTCCAGGCATTTGGGTGCAACGAGAACTGACCCCCACGACTTCCTCTAGGACAGGACAGTCGGGCAACACCTCAGGGGTGCTGAAAGACCTTTTTGGAGCAAGGTTCTCTGAAGCCCTGATTGTGTGGACCTCCTCTGGCTCTGGGGTGGCTTCTACCATTGAACCCTCTTCCCCTGCCGTGGAAGAAGAATCCTGGAAAGAACTGCGCGACTTCCAGAACCAAAGTTTCTTAACTCCCAGTTAGTTCTTGGAAAAAGACCTCTGGGGAGTAGAAAACTTGATCCCTACTGCTGACAACATCTTTCCTTCCTGCTCACTGTGGGTCAAATTCTCCTTGACTGATGGTCCAAAAAGCGAGGAACCATCAAATGGGGCATTCGTGAAAGACGCCTTGAAGGGTTCTCCAAGCCCACACACCCACATCCATGCATGATGCCTGAAGGCAATGCCTGCCCCGGCCACTTGAGAAGTACCCTCAGCAGCATTAGAGATTAACCTCATCAAGGAGTTGGCAAGACAGGATAGAGTGGTGAGCTAGGCAGAAACCTTTTGATGTCATCCGCAGACATCAACTCTGAAAGAGATTTGGTTAGTTCAGCAACCAGGTCTCTTTGGAGGAGGGTAAAGTGCACCAAATAGTTAGGAGCTCTCAAGTCAAATGAGGCTGTGGCATAGATGTGCTTCCCATGTCTATCTATTGCCTGAGAGTCCCTGTTTGCGGGATGTACAATGGAGCTCTGTTCAGTCAACTCATTTTTGGTGTTCACGACAACCACAATATCATCAACTGGAACTCCTTTGCTCCAATGCATCCTATAAGAAGGGCAACTTAAGAGCCTGTCAGCCTTCATAGGGACCGGTTCCATGGTGTCAGGTTCCTTCCATGCCCTGTGCGAAATAAGTTCGACGAGCTCATCCGTAGGGGGGGGGGGGCATCCTGAAAGCCTCCAGGAACACAGATTCCTCTGAAGATGGGGGTTGGGAAGACTGTCCACCTTTGTGTTTCAACAGTTCCAAAATGTCTCCAAAGGAGATGTCGTCTGGCAGAGACTGGGGGGGGGGGGTCCATCCCCCTCATCAAATTCTGTGTCCTCTGTGAGGGACTCCATGGGAGAGTCCAAGTGCCTCCTCTTACACTTTCTCTTCTGTGACACCTCCTCTGTATGGGGCTCAAGGGAGGACTCAGAAGACAGGAAAACCCCCTGGGGGTTAAATGCCACATGAAGGCTACCTCAGGAGGATTGACCCTGGATAGGATGGATGGACACAGGGCTCAGAACACTGACTGTCTGGGATATACCTGCTAGGGGGGAAGATGCTGCTCCAGACCTGGAGAAGGTCTGCTCTACCACCTGAAAGGCTGACGGACTTGAGGAAACTCCCGCCCCATTCTCAGGAGCTGAATCCACCTGGGAAGAAGGAGTGGAGCCAACCCTGGGTCTCAGCTCTCCACACAGTATCAGCCCCAAGCTGTCGAGGGCTGGGGCCCCCATGGCAAGGGATGAATCTGATAAGCCTGGAACTGATCCCCTCTCTGGAGACCTAGTACCAACCTCTTAGAGCCGAGACCCACTCTGATCCAAAGGCAATGGAATTGAGCTGGTCAGGGACCTGACGGAATCAGAAAGCCATGCATCCTCTGACCCATAGATGGCTCGCTTGGGTGAACCAGGCCCTAGAATTCCAAATCAGGGAATGTTGGAACAGGAGAGAGCAACCCTGAGGCTGGGGATCTTGCCGAGCCAGGGCGGGCTGGACATACCATGAGACCAATCTCTGTCTGGGCCCTGAGGAAGTTCCTCATCATCCTGTCTATATCGGTGGGCAAAAGGCTCCTGGAGGATCTAATGGAAGCCGAGGAATGGGTGGACTTGGTCGAGGAACCAAGCCTGGACCCAGAAGCAGACTTATAATATCCACGATCCAAAGACTGGCTCCGAGGCCTAAGAGCTGAGTGCTTCGGATCCCTGGTGGATCCTGAAGGGGAAAGTACAGTTTTGTACCTACCATAAATGTAGATGTTCGAGTGTACACCCTGCTGCAGTCATCACATTTGGGTTATATCTTGTCGTCAGGCGGTCCCGCAGTCGACCTGAATTCCAAAGTCTTGGTCCGGCGTCGGTTGCTGTTGCTTCTTCCCTGACGTCAGTGTGCCAGGGGTATATATGATGCATCCGACGCCATTTTCTTCAGTTTTTCTTGCCCCAGATGTCAGGTGCCCCCCAAAAGGTGGTAAGTAATTAGTACCAATCTAAGAAATTTAGCACAAACACAACATCCCTCCAGCTATAAGCAAATACATCAGAAAGGTATTGTAAAGATTTAGTTAGTCAGAGGGAATGGAGGGAGGGTAACCTGGACTGCAGCAGGGTGTACACTCGAACATCTACATTTATGGTAGGTACAAAACTGTACTATGTTCATCGTGTTACCCTGCTGCAGTCATCACACTTGGGTAGAATCCCAAAGCTAAGAATGGGAGGAGAAGTCAAAGAGGGTTAGAGGAGGCTGGAAGGCCCTGCAGAACTGCAGTGGCGAAGCCAGTTCTAGTCTTAGAGTAAAGTGGAAGTGGTAGTGTTTGGTGAAGGTGTGTACTGAACTCCAAGTTGCAGCTTCCAAAATATCCTTGGTTGGCACCCCCCTGAGGAAGGCTGTCGATGTAGCTGCTGTCCTGGTAGAGTGGGGCCTTATGGTAGCAGGAACTGGTTTTCCATGATGGGTATAGCAAAAACGAATGCAATGTCCTATCCATTTGGAAATGGTCTGTTTTGATATAGCCTTCCCTTGTGAAGCTGCAGCATAGGATACAAAGAGCTGGTCAGATTTTCTGAAAACCTTAGCTTTATCCAAGTAGTAACGAAGTTGCCTGTGAATGTCCAAGGAATGCAGGAGTCTTTCTCCTTTGTTCTGTGGATTTGGAAAGAAGGTGGGTAAGTGGATGGTTCGAGTTAAAGCCACACTGGATACCACCTTAGGCATGAAGGAAGGATTAGTTCATAGAGAAACTCTGTCTTGATGGAAAATGAGGAAAGGTTCCACTGCCATTAGTGCATGAAGCTCTGAGACTTTTCTGGCTGAAGTTATTGCTAGCAGCAGGGCAGTCTTCCATGACATAAACTTTAGCTCAGCAGAGAAAGCTGGTTCAAAGGGAGGTAGCGTAAGTTTTTCCAGAACAAAGTTGAGGTCCCAGGTTGGTGTAGGTGCTCTCCTGGGGGGGCCTAATGTTTTTTTCCCCTCTGAGGAACTGCCTTAGAAGTGGATGTGAAAATAAGGGTGGATCCGTGTTGTAGTGGGCTGAAATAGCCGAGGCGTGGATTTTAACAGATGAAAAAAGAAAGTCCTTTGTGCAACATCTCAGTTAAATACTGTAGAATCTGAGGCAAGTCAGGCTGAAGGGTATTTTGGCCTTTAGCTTAGTTCCAGGCGCAAAACCTTTTCCATTTGTCCGAGTAGGCCTTCCTGGTGCTGGGCCTCCTAGCTTCCAGAATAACACCCATAACTGCTTGAGGAAGAGGAGCTGGCTGGATGCTTACGTGATTTGTCATGCAGCCAAATTTAAGGTTTTGAGCTGGCTGTGTAGAATATGATTGTCTTGCTGTGTGAACAAATGGGCAATTTGTGGTAAAATCCAAGGTGGGCCCTGGGCCATATTCCTTAATAGTGGGTACCAGTGCTGGCATGGCCAGTCTGGGGCTATGAGTATCATTCGTGGTCTCTCCTTTCTGACTTTCAGAAGCACCTTTGAGAGAAGGGGCAATGGAGGGAAGGCATATACTGTCAGGTTTTTCCAACTGAATGAGAGTGCGTCCACTTTCCAAGCTTGATGGTGAAGTGTACTTGTACAAAATTTTGTTAGCTGATAGTTTTGGGGGCTGGCAAACAGGTCTATGTCTGGGTGGCCCCATTTCTGAGTTATCATTGTGGATCCAGTTTCCACTCGTGAGGATCCATGATGTTTCTGCTGAGGTCGTCTGCCAATGTGTTCTTTTTTCCTGGCAGGAATTGAGCTTGTAGCTGAACTTGGTAAGCCAGTGCTGTGTTCCACAAGGTCATTGCTTGCCTGCATAGAGGGTAGGAGTATGTACCCCCTTTTTTGTTTATGTACCACATTACTGTGGTGTTGTCCATCCTTATTGTAAGCTGTCCTGGATGTAAGAGGTTCTTGAAGGCTGTCAGAGCATTCTGTACAGCTAGCATCTCTTTTCGATTGATGTGCAGATTCCTTTGATCTGCAGTCCATATGCCTTGAACGCACTGTCCTGCCATGTGTGCCACCCAGGCATAATCCGATGCATCTGTTGTCATAGTTTGCCTGGCTGGGGGCAAGGTGAAAGGCTGACCCTTGTTGAGGTGACATGCCTGTGACCACCACAGAAACTCTTGTTGAAGGCAGGGAATGAGAGATATCATTGTGTCCAAGCTGTGGCTGTGTTGAGACCATATGCTTTTTAGGTACCACTGTAATTTCCTCATATGCAGCTTTGCAAATGGTATTAGTAGTATGCAAGATGCCATGAAGCCCAAGGCTTGCAGAATTTTTCTTGCAGGGAGTTGGGTTTTTGATGCCATTGTTTTGAAATATTGAGTCAGTTGTAGTTGTTTGTCTGGCGTCAGATAAGCCTTCTGGGCTGTTGTATTCAAGCTGGCACCCAGGAATGTCATATTTTGTGAGGGTACTAGTTTTGATTTCTTTTCATTTACTGTGTACCCTAGGCAACTTAGAAGATGTTTTACAAAACCAGATGTTGTAAGAGGATGTCCTTGCTTTCTGCTTGGATGAGGCAGTCGTCCAGGTATGGGTATATTTGAATTCCTCTTCGTCTGCAGTATGCAATTACTGGTGCCAAGCATTTTGTGAAAACCCTGGGCGCAGTGAATAAGCCAAAGGGCAGTGCAGAGAATTGGTAATGGGTTGAACCTGCAATGAAACGGAGGTATCTTCTGCAATTTTGTCTGATAGGGACATGCAGGTATGCCTGCTTGAGGTCCAACGTTACTAGCCATGCTTTCTTGCCCAACATGGGAAGAAGCTGCTGTAGTGTTAGCATCTTGAATTTGGGTACTTGTAAGAAGGTGTTTAGAATTGAAAGGTCCAGAATTGGTCTCCAGGCATTGTCCTTTCTGGGGACTAGAAAGAGTCTTGAGTAAAATCCTTGGCCTTGCTCCCGTGTAGGTACCAGTTGAATGGCTCTCATGTCCATGAGAGCTGTAATTTGTTTTTGTGCCTCTGCCCATTGATTTTGTGGCAGGTTTGGCATTCCTCTTTTCATTGGCAAGGTGTGGAAATGGAATCTGTATCCTTGTGAAATTATGTCTAGGACCCATTTGTCCTTTGTAACGATGTGCCAGTTGTCTGAAAAAAGTGCTAATTTTCCTCCCAAGGGAGCTGCCAAGAGAGTCTTGCTTGGCCATATGAGGTTTAAGTCATTGAGTTTGCCTTTTAGTAGTTTGGGGCCTGTCTTTTCCTCCCTTCTGTGTTGCAGTGCCCCATTCTCGAGGTTTGTAGTGGGTTTGTGGTTGTCCTCTGCCTCTTGGGCGTCTGTATTTACCCCACTGTGGTCTGTCAGTAGCTGGAAAGGACCAATTTTTTGTTGGCCAATTTCTGCTGAAGCGAGGGGGCTGAACCTGTAGAAAATCTTTGACAGTCTGCATAGATTTTGCCTTATCCTCCATTTTCTTTAAGACTTCTGCTTTAACTCCAAATAGGACATCCTGCTGTAAGGGAGCATCTAGAAGCTTTGCTTTAACATGATCAGGCAGAGTTTGTTCCTTTAACCAAGCATGCCTAGGTATAACAGACCCAGTAACAGCTGCTCTACAGGAAGTCTCCAAAGAATCAAATCCACATTGTAAAGTAGGTTTGCCCACCTGTTCAGCTGCATGCAACAGATCCTGCATTTCTTTCAATTCAGACTGTTGAGGGAGTGTGCTCATTTTTTGTCATATTTGAGACGTTAGAAATTGCTGGTATTTTAGCGTGTGAAATTGACAATTTAGTGCTGTCATAGCTTGAGTGGCTGAGGTGTAAACCTTTTTCCCTCACCTGTCTAGTCCTCTGTAGTCCCTTTCAGAGGGTACAGGATTTTTCGCCATAGAAGCCTTAGCCCCTTTGGGACCCTGGGAGATAGTCTCTGGATCAGCAACAGGGCTTTTATAAAGGAATTTGTGGGAGTCAGGCACTCTATAATATCTGTCTGGTTTGGCTGGAGCAGGAGACAGAGAATCTGGATTTAAACTAGATTCTAAGTAAACATCATCCACAATGTCTAAAACTGGGGGGACAGCAAGAGGTCTGTGCTGGGGGAGTAAAAGAAACTCTCAGCCTTTTCTTCGAGTCAGAGTAGTCCTAACCTTCCCAGTGAAAATGTTCCCTCATAGTGTGTAAAGTTTCCCCAAAGGAGTAGTCTTCAGGGGGAGAAGCTGAGGGAATGGAATCCTCAGCATCAGAATCTTCATAAGGGGGAAAGGAGTAATCTTGGTCCTCAGAGGAGCCTGGGGAAATAGACACTTGATCAGAGGAGGCATAATCTTCCTCTTGTCTAGGCCTTTTGTCAGGGGGGGGGTTGGGAACCCCTGATTAAAGAGATCAAATCTTCAGCCATTTTAAGCATCTGTTTCTTAGGCATGGGGCCTTGAACTGGAGACTGAAGTGCAGTCTTTTTTGGTTTAATAGGAGTCTTAAGCTTAGGATACGCTTTTATAGTGAGCGTCGTCGGTCTGAAGACACCTTCAGAAACCGAAGGTGTTTCTGCAGCACCGACATCTCTTTCTGAAATGTCGTCGGTAGGGGCTAAAGAAAATGGCTGCGTCGGCCTAGCACTCTCCGCCAAAGGCTCCAAAGACTGTAGAAAATGGCGTTGGATGCATCATATATACCCCTGGCGCACTGATGTCAGGGAAGAAGCGACAGCAACCGACGCCGAACCAAGACTTTGGAATTCAGGCCGACTGCGGGACCACCTGATGACAAGATAACCCAAGTGTGATGACTGCAGCAGGGTAACACGATGAACATGGAGGGCCCTCAAAAAGTAATATCAGATCCCACAAACCTGTCTGATCTGACACCTGCTGTACCACCTTCTACAGATCCGAAGGAGCAGGTGGATCTGAGGGGGATCTATCTCTAGTCTGATCAAAAGGTCTCCACTCCAAGGAGACTTCAGAACCTACCACCAGATTCAGAAATGTTGAATCTGACACGGCCAAAGGCAATTTTGGATCCAAATATCTCCATTCCGAAAGCCTAGGCCGCTTGTCAGTCAAAGAAGTAGAGGCACGTGGGGAAGCAGATGGGGCTTTCCTTTTAGAGTCCTTAGGGCCTGATGTAGCCAGGGCCTTAAGAGACAGGAGGACCCCCTTGAACCATGCCCTTCAAAAGCAATTTGTTACGGTGGTCCACCAGCGCTTGAGGGTTAAATGCTGCACAGACAGAGCAATCAGCCTCGAGGTGGTCGGCTCCCAAATAGTAGATACACTTCTTGTGGATGTCAGATTAAGCATCTTATGCCCACAAGAAGCACACCTCTTAAACCCTGTAGATCTGTCCTTCTCAGACATACCACTTGCCAGACACACACAACTGGAAACACACAAAAAAACCCCACCTAGGCTAAACCTAGCAACGAACAACCAAGAAAAACTAACTAACTATAAGGGTAAGAACCAGTCAACAAATAGGCCCTAACACTGTTACCTACAGAACAGTACAAAAACAAAGGCGCCAAGCACCAACCTGAGAGAACAAAGTGGAGTACCACAAAACACACTAATGGTAGAGATACACTAGCAATGAGAGGGGAGGGTACAGAAAAAAAGAATACCTAGAGAATATAGTAACTAGCAAAAAACAAGAAAATTCACTGTCCATGCATAAATGTAGCAAATGTGACCTGAGGGTTAGAGTGCAGAAGGGGATTATGGGAGAGGGAGGAGCTCGAGCCTTGGATCTATGTCTTGTGCAGTGCCAGACTGGATCCAATATCGGAACCAAGACCCAGTTGTGAGGAATAATGAAATGGATAACATCAGATGAAATACATTGCTTAGATACAGTTAATCCCAAGGACCTGACATGAAAGGAAACAGAGCTGATCAGATTTCCTAACAGTCATAACCTTATCTAAAAATCTGAGTTGTCTATGCACATCCAACATGTGCAGCACCTTCTCACAAAAAGAATGCAAAGAAGGGAAAAAAGTGGGAAATTAATACACTGATTAAAGGACAACTCATTCACCACCATAGGCATAAATGAACCCTGCCCTTATGAAACGCCAAAAAAGAAGAACAAGCCATAAGGGCTTTAAGCTCAGATACCAGTCTTGCAGAAGTAAGGGTTAACAAAAGAATAACTTTCCAACAGCAATTGTTGCAAAGAAGCTGCAGGCTCAAAAGAAGCCCAAGTCAATTTTTCCAAAGCAAAATTAAGATCCCAGGGAGGAGGAACAGGCTTCCTTGGAGGCCTAATATGAAGGATACCTTTTAGGAAACGTTTAGCCTCAAATCTAGAAGCTAAACGAGGAGATAAGGGCAGACAAGCAAAGACAGCTGATAAGTGGGCCTTAACAGAAGAATAAGCCACTCCGACATTGAGCAATTCACACAGATAAGAGAGAATCAAAGGAACATCTACTGAAAGTGGATCCAGGTTATGAGAAAGAAACCAAACAGAAAGCCTCTTCCATTTGGATAAGTAAGATTTCCTAGTATTGGGTTTTCTGGCCTCCTGCAGTACCCTGAGCACATCCTCAGAAAAAAAGGTATTTACATGGAATCAAAATCCTATCAATCACAGTGACAGTTGAAAAGTGGACAGGTGGAAATGGATGAGAGATCCATTGTCTTGTGTGAGTAGGTCCACCTCGTAAGGTAACTTGTAATGATTGCCTTTGGCTAAATGCAGACGAAGAGGGAACCAATGCCATCACAAAGTGGAGTCACCAACAAGATTTTGGAAGCATCCTGTTGAATTTTGAACAGGACTTTTGGAATGAGGGAAAGGGGAGGGAAAGTATAAAGAAACATCCCCTTCCAACAAAAAGATAGGGCATCGACCTTCCAAACTAGAGGACCTGGGACTCTGGCACAAAATAGAGGAAGCTGTCTGTTCAGAGGGGAGGCAAACAGATCTATTTGAGGAGTACCCCATTGGTGGGCAATATCCAGAAACACATCCCTGTGAAGCATTGATTCATGGGACTGAGTTCAGAGTGTCTGCCACAATGTTTTGACCTGAGGGAATGTAAACTGTCACTTGATATTGGACATCAAGATCTCACACCAGGAGTGCTATGTGGCAAAGAAGATAAGATCTTATTCCCCCTTGTTTGTTTACATACGACATCACTGTGGTATTGTCTTTAAATACTTTAAGAGGTCCTGGGGAGGAAAGAGGATGAAAAGCTGGAAGCGCCAGCAGGAGAGCACTCATCTCTTTGACACTGATGTGCTCTTTCTGTTGAAGAGGTGACCACACCCCCTGCACCTTTAGGGAGCCAAAAGCTGCTCCCCATCCCATGTCTGAAGCATCTATGAACAACTCCTGAAAGGGAAGAGGAGGATGAAAAGAAAGCCCCTGATTCAGAGATGACTGCTGGATCCACCAGTGAAGATCCTTTGTGAAACGAGGTAGAACAGGAACTAGAAATTCTAGGGGGATGCACATGTTGAAGCTAAACTGTCTTCAGGAACCACTAAAACTTTCTCATGTGGAGTTTGGCCAGAGGGAGGATAAGGATGGTGGATGCCATGAACCTCAGAGCTCTCGGAAACTCCCTGGCTGTAGTAGAAACCAGAGGAAGAAGTGTTTGAAAGAAGGAAATGAGTGTCAAGGCCCTGGAAGGAGGCAGGGATGCCAGCATAGGCACAGTCTGAATCTTGCACTCCAAAAAAACATGGTCCTGAGCAGGAGTCAGAAAAAACATTTTTGAAGTTCACTGTGAACCCAACGATTTGCAGAAGGGAAATGGCAAAATGAATACTTTACAACAGGATCTCTGGATAGGATACCTGAAACAGAATGTCATCCAAGTAAGAAAATACTTGGATCCCCTGAATCCTACAAAAAGCAATCACATGAGTGAGGCATTTTGTGAATACCCTTGGGGCAGTAGAAAGGTCAAAGGGCAAAGCAGAGAACTGAAAATGGCAGTAAGCAACAGAGATACGTAAAAACCTCCTGAAAAGGGGATGGCTTGGAATATGGAGATAAGTATCCCTGAGATCCAGAAACACCATGTAAGCCTGAGGAAGCAAAAAAGGAACAAAGTCTGAAGGGACAACATTTGAAAGAAGGGCACCTTCAGAAAAGTATTTAGATGAGAGAAAGCTAAACCTGGTCTCCAAGTACCTTCTTTTCTCGGTACAAGAAACATACTGGAGTAAAACCCTTCCACCTTTGGGACACAGGCACCTCTTGAATAGTACCATGAGTCAAAAGTTCCCAAAGGACCTCTGTAAAGGCACAAAGATGTTCCTGGGGGGGGGGGGGGGGTTGAGGAACACCCATAAAGGGGGAAGGGATTGCCAAGCCATGAAACACCCCTTACAAATAATGAACAGGACACAGGAATCCTGAGTAATCAGTAGCCAATCAGGAAGAGAGAGGGAGAAAGATGAAGAGAAAGAGGAACGTGGCTGGGAAGAACAGGATAATCACCTGGCTTATCTGGAAAAGGAGACTTTTGAGGCACTGAAGTCTGAGTAGCCTTAGCGGCCACTTTTGTTTGCCCTTAGGAGGAGGGTGAGATTGCCTACAAACAAAAGCTGGCTTATTGGGGTGGTTTCTCTGAAATTTAGACACAGGAGAAATAAATACATGCTTAAGTTCTTGTAAAACATTGCCCTTATCCTGAAGGGACTTAAACATAGCAGCAGCAGCTTTGCCAAACAAGTGTTTACTATCAATAGATGCATCCATCAACTTAGCCCTAATATCATCAGGCAAAGGTTCAAGCTGAAGCCAAGAATACCCCCTCACTGACCCAAAAGCAGCAGCCCTAGAGGAAGCATCTGCTGCATCATAACAACACTTTATGAAATGGCGAGCCACCTGGGAGGAAGTCCCTAACAGGTAAAGAGCAGACGTTTTACCATCAGATTCTGGAAAAGCAGAAATAACCTGACGAGCCTGGGATAGAGGAGCCAACAAGTACCTGGACACATGGGTCTGATAATTAACAGCCCTAAAAACCAAGGTAGCAGAGGTGTACACCCTCTTGCCTAGCCTCTCCATAGTCCTGCTATCTTTATCACAGGACAGTAACTTGGGAGAAGGAAACAATTGAGAGGGCTTGTCAGAGGCTATAGGCACTACTAAGGGGTCAGCAGAAGGACACCTGTACAAAAGTTTACAGTCCCTAGACACCCTATAGAATCAATCAAATTTCTTGGGAGCAGGAGGCTGACCGTCTGGAGCCTTAGAAGCATTGGAAAATGCATCCAATAAGGCAGCCAAAACCAGAGAAACAGTAGAATGTTTAGGAGAGTCCATCTGTAGCAACTCATAGTATCTTTTATGTATGTCAGAGACCTGAGCACAATCCTGTTTAAAGAACTTCTTCATCCTGGAGATTGTGTCCCCAAAAGAAATCTCTTCAAAGGGAGCATCAGAACTGGCAGATTCTTCTTCCTCTGACCCATAGTCCACAGAAGAAGGAATCTGAGAAGAGTAAGTAAGAGATTTCTCATCTGAATCTAGCTCTTCCACAGAGGAATCCTATTCCTGGGTCTTTTTAGGGGAGTACAGGACCAAGGGGTTCTGAAACAGAATCTCCCCAAAGAGGTTTCAATGCCATCAATGCACTAAACAAACCCTGAGTGAAGGCCTGCCATTCACTCTATGGATTATTAGCAGAACGAGAAATATGTTTATAGTCTTTTGCTTTTTCTTCAATGGGAAGTCTGTCTTATAAAATTTGGAAGGCTCTGACACAGGATGGTATTCAATAATGGTAGTAGGGACTTCTTCTCTGACTAATATCTGACTAACACCCCTAGCCCCCTCAGAAATACAGTGGTTTCTCCCTGAGCATCAAAATGGACATATGCAAAGCCTCCTCAGACATGCTTAAAGTTGGATCCCTGCCAGCCTCCACACAGTCATGGCAGAGGAATCTGATGATAAAACAAGGTGACCCTCTGGGCACCTACTCGCCTTGGCAGAGATGTCCAGCAAAGGCTGAACAACAGAAGATTCTGGCCTAGTCTTCTTGGCCACCTTCTTCACTGATGGCTGTCCCTCAGAGTGGGAAATACCCTCCATCTTGTCTTTCGCAAGAGGCTTAAGATGCTGATTTTCAAGATAAAGCCTCAAAAGAGGGTTTACTCCGAAGGAGTTTAGGTACAAAAGCCTGACAAATGGAACGGGATGTATGGTAATGAGAGACACCTAAGCAAAAGCGACACTGGTCGTGGCAGTCTTTATGGGGAATCTGTCTCCCACACTGGCATTTACCCTTGTTAGATGACATGAAACTCCACAAGCAGTAATAAAAAGGATAACAGCTTGGTGAACCAGCAATGGAACGGGCGTTCAGACCAACGATCAAGTGATGGGGTTCGGACTGGCGGCAAAGAAGTTCTGAGGATGGTATGTTCGAATATCATCTTTATGCCCTACGCTATGCAAGGAGCATAGCTTAAGGGCAACCTAAAGACTTTGTTATATTGTTCAGACATCAGACTGCCATTGGCAGGGGATCCCTTATGTAAAGAATACTGCAACAGTGAAATGGAAGGACATTACTTAGTGCAGCATATAAAATATTGCATAATAACCATAAGAATTAATCAGAGAAGGTTAGAAAGGATTGGGAAGTGAGACTAGATAAGCAATTCACAAAGAAACAATGGGGGATATAAATATGTCTCCCAGATATGTAACAAAATCTAGAATATTTAGGATTTTTGCTTCAAAATGTTTACATGGATATCTTTATACCCAAAGTAGAATCCAGAAAATTTTTCCTCATGCAGACAGCAAATGTTGGAGGTGTGATGGGGAAGAAAGATGTAATTAAGAACATGTTTTCTGGGAGTGTAATGAGTTGGCAAACCTTAAAGATTCCCTGCAGACTACTCTATCAGAGATATTGGGTGAGCAAATTGGAGTAACTAGAGAAATGATTTTTCTGAACTATGATACAGAATTGGAATTGCCTAGACATGGTAAGGCCTTGCTAAGTCTAATTATGGTGGCTACCAAAAAATCAATTACTAGAAAATGGAAACTGAAGTCTAAACCAACTGAACTAGAAGTAGTGACTATAGTAACAGAGATAAAACAACCAGAAGTGGCATGCTTATAAAAGGGTCAGAGCAAATTACATAGAAAAAAATGGGAATTGTGGGAAATCTACATGCAGAATAATGTTTTGGAGGAGGAATGATATTTAAAAGAAGGCAGAATTTGAATGAGGTATGTAATGTTTAACTGACAATGACTGGATAGACTATAAGTGATGTAAAATGTCTGCAACTAAAAATATGTCAATATGGTTTGTTTTCATGTATATAAATGTATGCTTGCCTATGTCATAAGTGATAATTTCATAAAAATGTTTCTTGTTTAAAAAGATTGTGTGCTGGCCTATAATCATCTGCAACCTCAAGGATGGAAATTTTTGGTTGTGGTTTTATAAGTGCTCCTACTAATCAGTGAGGAACTTAAAAAGGTTGTAGAGCCTGTCTTATGCACAGCTAAACTATGTAGCCTCTTAGGGTGCATACTCGGTTTATTTAATTATTTATTTATTAGAGCAATGGGGTTTTTTTGCTCTTACAAAATAAATAAATAAATAAGTGCCCCATTTGAATGAAAATGCACCCAAGACACAGTGGGTGCTCCAGAGAAGGGATGATCCAGTTGACAAAACAACATTTAAAGTAAGTTTACATAACATTAACTTTAAACGTTGCGAGGTAATGGGAGAGAGCAGAGACATTATTAGAGCAATGTTTTTTTTTGCTCTTAAAAAATAAATAAATAAATAAATAAATAAGTGCCCCATTTGAATGAAAATGCACCCAGGACACAGTGGGTGCTCCAGGGAAGGGATGATCCAGTTGACTAAACAACATTTAAAGTCAGTTTACATAACATTAACTTTAAAAGTTGCGAGGTCATGGGAGAGAGCAGAGACACTGTAATGTTCAAATGTAGGTGGAAAGTCACCTGACAGGGGTCAGTGTTTTTACTATAAAAAGAAACTGAGGGAGGGTCTAAGCTACTCAGTCTGACACAGTAGGTGGATAAAACCCTGACTATGATCCAGGTGATCCAAGTTCTGTTAGCAGCTTGGGCATTTGACAGAGTTGTCAGGAAGGATGGATTATTCCTGTCCTAGGGTGGGGGGGTACATTTTGACACATCTCTAGTTGAGTTCTAGTGAAGGTTGGAACTCAGGATGTCGAATGTCAGGTTCAAGGGTCAGATAGGTGGCCTAGTGCACACCTCTTAGGGCCAAGGAGCCTGTAGTTTCCCCAAGTCCATCCAGTCATAGCACTGGACTAGTCTCGTAGGGGAGGGGTATAGACCAGCAAAAGTATCCCCAACACCTCACAAATAAGAGTAGCATTACCAACGCTCAGCTCACGCCACCCCTGAATAAAAAGAAATGAACCTGTAAGTTGTACCCTCAGACAGAAGGTAGATGTGCTTATTGGGCAGGGAGGATCAAATCAAAGAATGGGTTAACAGAAGAAAAAATAAAATTAAAAAAAATAAATAAATAATAAAAACAATTAAAATTAAAATAAATTCAGGAACTTTCTGCAGAGTTCTGAACATGAGAGGAATTGGGCAGTGAGTTATGTATTACTACCATTTTTATGTTGCAAGTGATCAAACAGGTATTTTTGGCAATATTTCTAGCTTTCTGTGGACAGTTGAGGTGAGAGGAATGGCGTGATGAGATAAGTGTTACTACTATTTTTAAAATATTGCTGTCAGTGAACAATCAAATATTTTTGGCAACAATTCTCTGATTTGTGATTTGTATGGAGCAACCTGGATACTCAAATCAAAACTTCAGGGAACTGATGCCCCCCCCCCCCCACCCACCCACACACACACACACACACACACACACACACACATACACACCCACACACACACCAAGGCTGTGTAAGTGAATTCTGACATGGACTTAGTAATCACCCTAGGTCCCAAACCCATCATAGTCTAAAACCAGCCCTACTCAAAGGTGTACACAGAAGGTTGCTGTACTTGTGTGTGAGAGATGCGGATGATGTCATTATGTCTAACATTCCTCCCAAATCTCAAAGGTGACTATATCTTGTATTAGGCTGGAGGACAGTATAGGAGTTTCTTTAACTTTCCTAACAAACTCCACAGGGGTGAATGGTGGATCACAGATGTATAGGAGCACTGTACTGTCTAGACATAAGTTGAAAACATTATTGTACTTTTTTTTTCATTTTCCTCATAACAAAATAACTGATGCATATACAGCTGGCTATCTTTTGGGGGAGGGTAAGTAGGCATGCTGTTTATGTCTGACAGCAAATATGTTTGTTTTTTTTTTGTTTTTTTTTCCAGTTTTGTTCCAGTCCAACATCAGAAAGGTACACAGAAGGTAGTTGTCTTTTCAGGGTAGAGGGTGAAGAGGCATGTGTATATAAATATGACAGCAGCAGTAGGAAGAAATATGATTGTGGACATTTCTGCCTTAATTTTAATCCCAATTTAACACCAGACGGATATACAAAGAATGTCACTAACTCTTCCCAGACACGATATATGTATCCTTACATGCATTTGTTTTCTCATTTTACTGTGAACTGGTGTTTGGTCAGCTTTGAGCATTAAAACCTGCATACAACTTATTTCTTCCTTGAAATAAAAGAGTACAATTTAATTTATTTTTCATACTCATGATTTGTGTTCAGGCATCACTGACTAAAAAGGTTAGAAAAAAGCTCTAAAATACACCTAAGAGCATTTATAATCCCCATGGCTTGTGTGTGCCTCGTAGCCCTCAGACCCCCCCCCCAGGTCAGTTAGAGTGCGTTGAAAGGATGCAGGAAAAAGCAAAGTTGAAGAGTAAGACTGCATTTCTTTCCTTAATCATGGTCTTCATTCAGGCCACAGTTGGATGAAAAGATTATTTAAAAACTTGAAAATGCATCTGAGGACATCTAGAAACCTCGTAGCTTATGGAGGCCTAGAATCTCCCAGACTCCCAGCTTAATACAGTTATTTCCATCACAATTTTTACAACATAGTCTTGGTCAGTTAGGATGTGGTAAAAGGATGCAGGAAAAATACAAACTTGAAACGTAGGACTAAATTTCTTTCTTCCTTTGATCATGTTTTTGATCAGGCCATTGCTGGATGAAAAAGTTGTTTAAAAAAAAACTCAAAGTGGATCTCAGAGCATCTTAAAATCCAATGGTTTCTGGGAGCCTAGCGAATCCCAGACCCATGGCTTAATACAGTAATTTCCACTGCAGTTATTACACCATAGTCTTTTTTTATTACACTGTGGTCTTTGCCAGTTGGGATGTGCTGAAAAGATGCAAGAAAAAACAAAGTTGAAAAGTAAGACTAAATTTCTTTGTTTGATCATGGCCTTTATTCAGGCAATCATTAGACGAAAAGGTTGTTTAACAAACTCGAAAATGCACCTCAGAGCATCTAGAACCCCCATGGGTTCTGATGGCCTCAAAGCTCCAAACCACCAACTTAATGCAGATGTTTCCTCCACAGTTATAAGAGTGCAGTCTTGCTTATTGTTGAATGAATGAATAACTGCAGGAAAAAAAATTGGTTAGATCTGACCACAAACTAATCACCTTGGAAATCGACATCCCTCCCACCCACCCAGGAAGGTAACCAACCATGAAAAACTTCTCCAAAGCTAATTTTGGGCTCCTAAAAACAGAGGTGGCTAACTTCACGGCACCCATGCAAATGGAGAATAGTTGTCTGACCGCCAAATCATACACCAGTGCACTGTATGGATCTCGCCATACCCAACAGAACCAAGATGCTCTCCTCAAAAAAAAAAAAAAAAAGGAAAAAGGAAGCCAATCTGGTGGTCCCCTGCCATAACCAAACTCTACAACAGAAAGAGGAAACTGATGCAGCATAAAGTTCCAAGACTGAAAAAACTCCCTTATCAGCCTCAACAAAAAGTTGAGATCCGTCACCAAATCCTCTAAAGCTAGCTATGAAAACAGAATTGCAGCAGATAGTAAAGACAACCACAAGGCCTTCTACAGTTATGTGAAGAACCTCCACGGCAATACCCATATTTGCTCTGAGCTACTGCACAACGGTACCTCCAATACCGAGCCAGCAGATATTGCCAATATACTGGCCGACAGATTCAGTGCTAACTTTACCCCGCTCTCCCCCACCAAAGGACCAATCACAAAACCAGTGGATTGCCAGGCACCCACTATTACTGCTGCACAAGTTAAAACAGCATTGTTGAAGGCCAAGAATACAGCTTCTATGGGACCTGACAATATCCCTGGCTGTGTTCTACATGAACTACAGAGTGAACTGACACCTCACCTGTGTACCCTGTTCAATCACAGCCTCACCTCAGGCTTTGTTTCTTCCGAATGGAGCACTGCTACAGTCATCCCTTTCCACAAAGGAGGAGCAACTACGGACCCTGGGAACTATCTCCCCATAAGCCTGACAAGTCTGATATGCACAGCTATGGAACGCATCATCTTGGACCTAATAAACAAGAATATAGGGAATCTCCAAACTCTGGATACCACACAATTTGGTTTTGTGAAGGGTGGATCATGCCTGCTCAACCTGATAGACTTCTTTGAGTCAGTCACCAGAGCTGTGGATGATGGCAAGGTGGTTCATACAGCCTACCTTGATCTGGCCAAAGCCTTTGATACCATTCCCCACTCAGGAATAATAGAAAAACTCATTAAGCTAGGCATCAACCCCTATATCACTAGATGGGTTGCAAACTGGCTCACAGATAGAATCCACAGTGTGAAATTAGCTGACCCCAAGTCAGACTGCTAACCAGTCACAAGTGAAGTCCCATAGGGTTCGGTCCTGGGTCCTCTCCTGTTTGTTGTCTACTTCTCTGAAGTCCAGGCCAACACAAAGGGATTCTGGCTGACAAAGTTTGCAAACGATTGCAAGTTGGAGCTATTATTAACTCCCCAAGTGATGCTGACATCCTACAGAAAGGCCTCACTGAGACCAACGACTGGTGTCAGAACCATGGCCTTAATCTCAATGCCAAAAAATGTGTCGTCATCCCCTTTGGGAAAAACCTGGTTCCCATGAATTACCACATTGATGGTAGTCCACTGAACACAGAAGGCGTTATAAGAGATCTGGGAATACAGGTTGACAGCAACCTCTCTTTTGACCACCACATTGCCACTGTGGTCAGAAAGTCCTTCTATGTGGCACATCTCATTACTAAGGGTTTTGCATCCAGGAAGAAAGAGGTCATTGTCTCTCTCTACTCTTCCCTCATTAGGCCAGTATTTGAGTACAATGCCCCATTTGGCATATACCTCAGTAGGCACATGCAACAACTGGAGAGGCCACAAAAGTACCTCACAAAGAGGATCCTAGGCTTTAAACACTTGTCCTATATGGAAAGACTCAAAAAACTCCAACAATTCTCCGTCTCATATCGCCTACTTAGAGGCGATCACTGCTTGACTTACAAAGCCATGTCTGACCCAGCTCTGTTAAAAATGCTACATCTAAAGAAATCCCAATCCATCCGCACCACATGCTCCAGAGACCTCAACCTCATTACCACAATCAACAGAACAAGCTGGAGGGGCCGGTTCATAACCAGAGACTGCCCATGCTATGGAATAGACTTCCCATACATGTCATACGGAGCACCTCACTGGTCCTCTTCAAGAGAAATCTTGATGAGTGGATGGGAAATAGAAAATTCACTCCAAGGATCACTCCAGTGGCTCTACTCGACAGAGGCACTGGGAACTAAGTTCGGGTGGCACGATGCCAGGGTAATCCTACGGGCTAGGCTTGTAAAGGTTCCAGGGTCATTAGCCTAGTACACACCTAAGAACCTATGAATAAGACAAACTGAGAAAAAAAAGAAGAAAAGTTATCTGGATAGTGTGAGCAGGCCAGGATGCGTTGGGCAGTGGGAGGCACCACAGGGCCTTTTCTAAGATGCCAGTTTAAGTAAGGCTGGCCTTGGAAAGTTGTACATAAATAAAGAGACTGATGCTGCAAATCTGTCTTAAGTGAGCTTAGTCATTATGTCCTGCAGTTGGAACAAAAATGCAAGAACGAGCACCTTGTTAATGTGTTACAGGAAGACAACAGAAGGTTTCATTGCAAGATGGATAAACAGTTTGAAGCTATTCTTGAGCTGACCAATAAACGTGAAAATCTGAAGGCTGCCTATAAAATCCAAAGCAAATCCTTAGTAGAAGCAAACAAATTAAAAAAATATATACTAAATTTTACTTGTCACGCTGAGGCAATACAAGGAAGGCATACAGACCAACAAATGGAAATAATTCTCTCAAGCAGAAGGAAAACATTAACACTAAACATATGATGCAGAGAGAGGTGGTACAGAAAGCAGCAGCGACACTCAGGGCCTGAAAGCCAAAGACATAACTGAACAGAATTGTGCTAAAGGCTAGACTGAGGAGTGTGGTGTTATATGGCAGAACAGGTGCAGAATGTAAAATTGCATGAATAAACACAAGTAAAAGTGTCAGTGTGCTGAGTGTCTTAGATGTTAAAAGTCTGGCCACGGAGTCTAAACTAAAAGATTCTCCACCTATATCTGATTCAAGTTATTAGCAAGAACTACAGGCATCAAAGTTGTTGTTGTATTTTTCGGCTTTTCCCGGTTAGGGGTCGCCACAGCGGAACTCCGGTCCGCTAATGATTTCAGTAGATTTTTACGTACCGACTTGCCAGGCCTGACGCACAACCTTCAACGAAGGTACGCTCATTCACGTATGTCTCCACATAGAAGACGCTTTAGCTGAGAATCACACAGGACAACGTCCTACTGTGAAGTGAGAACGCTACCGCAGCACCACCACCGCAGTTACTACAGGCATCAAAGTACAAATACAAACAAAAAAAAAAAAAAAAAAAAAAAAGAGTAAAAAGGACAAGAAGAAACTTACTTTGTATGCCCCTGAAAAACAAGAAGTAGAAACTCATACTGTAAAAGAAAACTCAAGTCAGCAACTGAGATTTAACTAGTAAAACAAAACAGTTAAGTAAAAACAGTTTGTTGCCCTGGAAACTCTGCTCCTATACCAGTAGGTGTAAAATATAGCTAAGCATGCAGCCACTGTAGAATAATTAGGCAGCAGTGGAGACAGTACCATTCTAAAGTCTAAATCAAAAAATGAACAATCAAAGCAGAATTCTCACCTGGAAAATAGAGAAGAGTACAGTGGAACACTTGAGCCTAAATTAATTCCAGGACAGTCTTAAATAACATATGCTATCCAGGAATCAGAGAAAAGCCATACAATAGAAACTAACAATAAAAGTGTAATGTAGAGAACGCGTGATGATGGGCATCATACTCAAGTTGAGTCTTGCCATGAAATGTCCATAACATAAATGGCTCTGTTAATTTATTTTTACCTATTTGAAGACAAGAAGGACACCGGTCTAGCAGGAGCACTTTTCTAGTATTTATTTGATGTAGTTAGACAAGGATGGGGGCACCAGGTAGTGTGGTGGGGGGCGCCGTGGAGCCCTTTTGCCTAGGGTACCAGTTGACCTAAGACCGCTGCTGTAGATGACTGTTGGACTCTGTGGGTAGGTAACTTGGAACAATTAAACTAGTTTGTCCACCACCTGAACAGTAACTCTTTGAACATTCAGCTCATTAAGAAGTACAGTTACATACTACAGATTTCTTGGATATAAATATAACTAATTCTATAGACAGTACGTTGATTGCTTCCTTTTACAAGGAGCCGTTTACCCATAATTCCCTTCACCTGCTGTCATCCTAGACCCATAACTAGGAAGTTACCTAAATCACACTGTATTAAAAGCACATCTGGAGTAAACAAGAGGATTTAGTAAGACAGATAACAGACTTGACCAAAGAATCACTGAGAAAGGTTATGACCAAACCATTCTCAACTAGTATAAAAAGACTGACAGGTGTGAAGAGAAGAAGACTCCAACAATATAAACAAAACAGTGTCTGATACTAAAAATATATATATTTTTTAAGATCAAACGGGTGATCAATAGATACTGGCACATCCTAAAAGATGACTTATTGTGACCGTCTCCCCAACCACTGAAGTTTTAGCTTTTGTAGGGTCAGGGTCATTGCATAATCATTGTAAAGATGTTCAAGCAAAGTACTTTTATAAAGACTATGAATATGTCTAAAGGTTGCTTTCCATGTGGCCACTGCACTCACTGTTCTAGTGTTTACAAGACTAAGGTTTTTACTTCTGTCAACACCACAAAAATGAGATAAGACACTTAATTACATGCAGTACTGAGCAACTTTTATATATCTATATATATCTATATATATATATATATATAGATCTACTTCAGTAGATCGAACTTTTACAAGTTCGAACCACATATGGCCGAGACCATATGTTCGAACTTGTAAAAGTTCGAACATTGAAGAAAAAAAAAAAAACAACAAAACTAAACATCTGTAGAAGGGGGGGCTATGCCCCCTTCACCCCCCACCCCCTACTTAAATATACCAACTCCAAGATCGCACTATATTGCGGAAAAGGGAAATCTTCCTGTTCCACTCTGTACGGAGATCTTCATTCAGTGCAATCGAACTTTTACAAGTCCGAACACATGGTCTCAGCCACATGAGGTTCAAACTTGTAAAGTTCGATCTACTGAAGGGGACCCATATATCGTATTTCACTCTATGTAAGTGATACTGACAATGTGAACATAGCCCTTTGTTTAATCACATCAAAAAACATTCAAGTGCTACTTTTTTTTCTTTTATAGGTATAAATAAATTAATTACTGATGGTCTAAATAAAAATGAATGAACTCGGGTGTTAAACAGCAAAGAGAGATACTAGATTCCTCCTTTAGGGTCATTATATGCTCCATGTTTAAATGAACATTTTTAATAGTTTACGTACAATATAATGTGTATAGTAAGCAAATATAACTTTCAATCTGATTACAGTCCACTGTTTGCATACATCAAAACTACTTCCATATACAATTATGTATTTTTTAGTACTAGTTGTTACTGAGTTGTGAATAATTTGGAGTATAAGGAATGGTACATGTTGTAAGACAAAGTAAGAAGATACTTGACTAAATTAACTTTTTCATTTTTTATTCTAGTACAATATTTTGTGGATAGCTTGTGTATATTATTACAAACATGGATATAACCCATTATTTAGATATGTGCTGATATCTTTATGGGTTTTCAAATTAATTATTTAATATTAATTTCAGGGTACTGTATTACTCTGTATATATTTAACAGCCACTACTGTATGTTCCATGGGTATAATGAATAATAGAGTGGTAACCTTATTTAAACATCTTTTTAACTTTCATTTGTATATGCCACTTTTTTGGGATGGGGGTTGACTGAATGATGTATAATATAGTATACCAGCTGTGCTATTTAGACTGACCATTAAGTGGTATTAGATGTCTGTGTCAAGAGGGTTCCTATTACAAAATTGAAGACGCAATCCTTCGAATGCATCTTGATTGAAACTGAAAGCACGAAACAGCAAAATAGCAAAACGGCATACAAGGGATTTCTTTCCCTGGGAAAGAAATTGCTTGGCTACCTCCGTTACGTTGCCATTTTCTTCACTGTAGTGCGATCTTGGAGTTGGTATATTTAAGTAGTGGGGGTGTGGGGGGCAAAGCCTCCCACTTTTTGTAATGTTTTGAAGTTTTTATTTTTATTTTTTATTTATTTTTTTTTTTTTGTGGAACAGTGATTTTTTTTTTCCCCTGGGAAAAAAATCTCTGTTCTGATTGTTCAGGATTGTAAGCTTTCGCATACATGGGGCCGATAAATCAGCATTCGCTTTTTTAAGCATTCATAGGTTCATAGGCAGGTACTAGGCTATTCGCCCTAGGGCCTATATAAGCCTAGCCAAAGGTACACTGGCTTTCGCCACCCAAGAAAATTATTTTCCTGTGCCACTGTCGAGCAGAGCCACAGAAGTGATCCCCGGAGTGAATTTCCTATCTCCCATCCAATCATCACTATTTTTCTTGAACAGTGCTAATGAGGAGCTTTGTTTGATACAGATAGGCATTTTGTTCCAGAGTATGGGAAGTCTCTGGGACAGGAATCTATCCCTCCAGCATGTTCTGTTTATCGTGATGATGAGGTTTAGGTCCCTAGAGCGTGTAGCTCGTAGAGATTGGGATTTCTTTAAGTGGAGCATGTCTAAAAGCTCTGGGTTTGACATAGCTATGTGTGTTAAGCAGAGATCGCCTCTGAGTAGGCGATATGCAACAGAGTAAAGCTGCAGTTTTTTGAGATGGTCTGCACAGGGCATCTCTTTGAGGCCAGTAATCCTCTTTGTGAGGTATTTCTGCGGCCTTTCCAGTTGTTGTAGATGTCTTGTGAGGGACATACCAAAAGGGCATTGTACTCTATAATGGGTCTAATGAGTGATGAGTAGAGGGGAACAGTGACCTCTTTTTTCCTGGATGAGAAACCTTTTGTGATGAGGTGTGCCACATAGAAGGATTTCCTGACTACTGTGGCAATGTGATTATCAAAGGAGAGACTACTGTCCACCTGTGTCCCAAGGTCTCTTATCACACTTTCGGTGTTAAGTAGACTACCACCTATGTGGTAGTTCATGGGTACTGAGTTTTTACCAAAAGGAATGATAATGCACTTTTTGGCATTGAGCTTGAGGCCATGGCTTTGACACCAGGCATCTGTCTCAGCAAGGCCCTTTTGTAGGATGTCCACATCTTTTGGAGTTTTGATTATGGCTCCTAGTTTGCAGTCATCTGCGAACTTCGTTAGCCAAAGGCCTTCTGTGTTGGCCTGTACTTCAGAGAAGTAGATACCAAACAGGAGAGGACCCAGGACTGAACCCTGTGGTACTCCACTTGTCACTGGTCTGAAGCTGGATTTAGAGTCTGCTACTTTCACAGTGTGGGTTCTGTCAGTGAGCCAGTTGGCAACCCATCTTGTGACATAGGGATTTATACCTAGTTTAGTGAGTTAATCTATAATTCCAGAGTGGGGGATGGTGTCAAAAGCCTTGGTGAGATCTAGATAGGCTGTGTGAACCACCTTACCCTCATCTACGGCTTTGGTGACTGCTTCAAAGAAGTCTA